>NW_023270316.1:65823428-65875946 GCF_011800145.1 Mirounga leonina
CCATCCATCCATCCATCCAAACATCCAGTCATCAATCCAAACATCCAGTCATCCATCCATCCATCCATCTGATAAATGCTTATTAAGTATCAGGTATATGGCATGACTACTGTAGACTTGAAAAGTAGGCTGGAACCAGATGGAATGCCAGACTCAGAAGATGAACTTTAACTTGATGATGGTAAGCCATTGATGTTTTTCTGAGTCATGGAGAGATATTTTGAAAGTTTAAAAGAAAGAATAGATTAGCAGAATTAAACAGGATGGATTGGAGAGAAAGGAGGTAGGAGTAAGAAAATTCACCAGAGGGAAATGCCAACGTCCACAGGTAAGAGGATAAGCTCTGGACTGATGTGGTAATGGGGGTAAAGAGAAGGAGGACAGGAAAAGGCCTAGGTTTGAGAGATGTTAATCCATAAATGGAATTTGTTCTTTTTCAGCTGGTGATCACACTGAATTTTGAGAACCTCAAATTTAAAAAGGAGTAACACTGTATAGATATATAAAATCAGATCTTTATGCAAAACATTGGTAATCCATTGATATTAGAGTGTTCGGTAATGCCAAAGGAAAATCCTCACAGGATATTGGCCTACAGAAGAAGGTTATACATCTTCTGTTACTCTTTTTTGTTAGATGGAATACATTACAGCCACCTCCAGATCAATGATACAGAGTGAAAGCATGGATAATTGAAGTGCATAGGTTATCCTAAATCCATCTTTATTGTAACCTTGTGTTTAAGCCTCCTTTTCTATCAAATGTTTTATCAAGGCTTCTAACAAGGAGCAGTTTTATAACTTTGAATTTGATCTCCTGACCATACATACCTTCTGTGGTAGGAGGTTGTGAACAGGGAAATGGCTAAATGATTCCAGAGCAGAGAGCACAGAAGACATTACAGTTTCTAATAGTTCAACAAATGCTTTGATTTTAGTCACTGAAGATTGGGAGGTAAATGAATATATGTTGCTTGGCACTGACATGACTTTTCCCTGTTTTTTTGTGTTGGGCGATGACAGTTATTTTTCTTTAACAATCGCTGCATTCCTTTTATGTTCTTGGAATCCTGGAGTTGGAAACAACATCAAAAGTTCATCATGTCTCATTTCCCACTTGCCAACAGAATTAAACCTAAACTGTCCAAGCTGGATCATTGGCTGTTCTGTTCTTTGAGTCTCGGCCTTAGAGGACGGTCATGGGTATATGATGGAAGGGAGTTAGTTAACTGGCAACCTGCTTATTATGTGCTGTAGTTTTAGTGATAGTTATCTGCCTGCTTAGCAATAGCATAAAACATGCACACGTAGTTGAATGCGATCTGGTCGGCAACCTGATGTTCTAGAATACAGATATTGGGAATGTGTGGAATGAAAGGACAGTTTCCTTTGGAAAATAATATTTTTCATCTACTAGAGACTTGTCCTCATGTTTGGCACACAGTGTAGCCCAGAGCGGGCCCATCATAAATGTTTATCAGCTAGAGAAATACGGCTGCCCAGGAGAGTGCGTGTCGTTACTTTCCATTGTGTGTTCCCGGAGTTCTTTTCACCTCTGGCTGTCAGTGCAGAACCTAAGGGAGCCCCGTCACACATTAGTCCATATGATGCTGTGTGAAGAAGAGAGTTCCAGAATCAAATAAGTTTGGGAAATACTGTATTTCCTATCTCCTCTTTGGAGCTGTGATGTACATGAGCATGTGAAGGGTTTTGCAAGGACCGGAAATAAAGAAACCTGTTTATATTGGATGAACTCAGTATTTACCAAATCTATTTGGTTACAGAACCCCCCCTTTTATTTTTTTACATAAAACATATTAACCATTCACACTCTAAGAAATACTACCTTTTAAGGCTAATTGTTCACATTTTTGCCTGAGGGAGAGACCGTGTTTTATTCATTTTTGTGTGTGTATGCTCCATGCTAATTTGCATATAGTAGGCTCAATAAAGACTTGCATGTGTAAGATGAAAATGGCCTGTATGGGGTTTGTTGGGATGACATCAACCGCTGATCATGAAGCCTGGGTGGGGTGCTTGTCATGAAGATAAAGATGGACAGGGTCACAGTTGGGATCAGACAGAAAGGGAGGAGTGAAATGGAGTGGGTTCTGAATTCAAAGGGCCTGTTTTTTTATTTTGTTTTGTTTTAAAGATTTTATTTATTTATTTGACAGAGAAAGAGAGAGAGAAAGAGAGCACAAGCAGGAGAAGCAGGAGAGGGAAAGGCAGGGTCCCCACTGAGCAAGGAGCCTGATGTGGGGCTCGATCCCAGGACCCTGGGATCATGACCTGAGCCAAAGGCAGACACTTAACCGACTGAGCCACCCAGGTGCCCACAAAGGGCCTGTTTTTATCCCAAGCAGAAGACCAAAGCTTCTGACACCACTCGTAAAGACTTTTAGTCCATTTTCCTTGATCATTACAACGTCCCTCTTAAATCACCTATATTTTCAAGCTTTTCCAAAACATGTCATGGATGTACCTCCCTTATACTTAATGTTTATTATCAAACTATTCTAGAAATGTCGTTCTTAAAATTTCAGCCAAGCGATTATTTGGAAATGAGAGCTTATTTGGAAAAGCTATCTGAAGGCTACACATCATTGTATTTGGGGCCTCTAAGTAATGCTGTGTTCTCCCAAATTACTACTGTAAGTCTCACAGTACCTTTGATGTGTCGGGACAGTGCTACCAAGCGTTGACATAGAGCAGAACCCCAGAGACGCCCTGCAGATGACTGCAAACAAATGAGGGAGGATCTAATAGTAAACCCAGGCCAAAAGGATCTAACACTCCAGGGGGGTTGTCTGTGGGCCTCAGATATCCAAGGGAAAATTCTATTAGAAAGTCTATTTCATATAGCTCTGAATGGGTGCCTTCAATTGGCTGCTTCATGATGTGTTCCAAGCAAAGGAAATTGAAAATAGAAATCAACAGTGTCCCCAGTGCCTTCTGTTGGCATCATACATGTTGTGAACAAAATATTACACCACATATCCAACGACAGAGAGCAGTATGCTGGGAAGTATTCCTTTTGACCACATGTCCTTGAAAAACGACATTTAGCTCTCTTAAAGTTCTTATTGGAGGATAAGTTGAATAAGTACCAAAAGGCGGTTTTAAAACTTTACTTTTGCATAACTACAAGAAGCTGGGTAGCACAGGAGTTTTCAAGTTTAGCATAACTTGAGTGGTGAGCATACAGTTGCCCAGTCTCTGTATCTGAATCTCAGAAATACTTATTCTATTATTCCTTTCACGAGGACTTCTACTTTTGTTTCAACTAGAGGTAGAATGGGTCTAAAGGAGATCATTGTATTTATATTATGATACAGATAATTTTCTTCAGTAGTTACCCCAAGTACCAGTGATCACCGCGTGTATACTGTATTTGTTGCTAAAATCATACGCCTTTATTGCTGTTGAGGAATATTACATTCAAATGAATAAAGGGGTGTTCCTTTCCCACATGTCGCTGCATCCACTCTATTACAAAAATCAAGGGCTCTTACCTATTGATACGTCAAGTAATAAATGTGACAGGTACTGGTTCTATTTTCCTTATCCCGTGTTCCTGCACAACTGAAATGTAACATGTTTCTTACTAGTAACAGATGCTGGAAGCCTTCTTTTGAAATTCCTCTGGAGACGCTGTCCTGTTGATTCCATTAGATGTGGGAAGTGGCTTTATGCAGATGTCTGCTTGCAGGGATGTAATGTTGTAATTGCTGTTCTGCTGACCCCTTGCTGAGTGCCATGCTTTTCTCTTGTAGGTGATGTGCCTTCAGGACTTTTTTGGTGACGATGACATTTTTATTGCATGTGGACCGGAGAAGTTCCGTTACCAGGATGATTTCTTGCTAGATGAAAGTGGTAAGGAAAAAAAAAAAGTTCAAAACCAGGGAAAATTTGAGGCAGCTTTCCATAATGAGCCGCACCAGGCCAAGATTATGTCAACCCCAAAGCTACCAAATCAGTTTCAGATCCTCACCCAGCATGTCTTTTCCATATCTCGAATTTCTTTGATTTTCTTTTATATAGAAAACAGATGAAATGATAATTGGAAAGGTTGAATCATTCAGAAGAGTAAATTACCAATGGTTAATTTATAACCACTTAATAACTAAATAGATGTTCTATAGAAAACCATGATGCAGATTTCTACATTTTTAATTCTCTGTTTTTTGCCAACACGTGTAGTTGAGAGATTTGTAATCATAAAATTATTGAGTGTGTTTCTAGGGGGAGCTTTCACGAGCCTCTTCTGGTTCCTGACTGGGAGGGAGAGTGGCCTGGCATTCCTTTTCCTTTAACTACTACAGAATTTGTATGTCATTAGCATCTGTGAGGGACCACAAAGGAGGGTAGTGTCCTTCAATTCAAACTGAAATGTGATTGTTTGTAATAGATGAAGAAGACCGTTGATTAAGAGGGAAAGACATGTCTCACGAAGTGAATATGAAAGGTTGTGACTTCAAGAAAGACTTTTTTTCTGATGCTATAAGTCATTTCAGAATCTTAACAGCATCCCAGGGAAGATTATTGCACTGACAGAAGAGACCTCTCCTTAATCATATTACTTCTAATTTAATTAGGGGAATATCACATATTTATGGACAATTCAGACACTAGATAGTTGGAAATGCTCTTTGAAGTGGTAATGAATTTTCTGCTTAAATGCATGCAGAAACAAATCAGTGAGCTTTTGACTAAGGGGATGGAAAATACTTGAGCACTGACAGGTTAGGGTAAGTGATGTGATGTCGGGGTCCCACTCTCCCACTGCTGATGCACGGTCACATACAGGGCCTACATTAATACATATGGATGCATATCATCTCTATGCATTTAAACCTAGTATGATTATTTCATCATTTAAAAATGACTTAGGGTGTGTGGGGAGGGATAGGAATAAGAGGTTGCCCCCGATTGTGAAAATTTCAAATGCCCAATGAAAGTACATATATGATATAATATGTTAGATAGATAGATAGGTAATCTGATAGAAGTGTCATTTGAAGAGATTTAAGTTATTTTGGTTCAAAGAACTTAACTGGAAGGTATCTCTTTCTCTCTAAATAAGTTTTCTCTAAATACATTCCATCTTTATCTCTGGTTGATAATGCCCTTTGGGGGCAAAGATTTATGTAAATACACCGGGCACGGGGAGCCCTCAGGGAGGGCTCTTCCCAACCCACCCCTTCCTTCTGCAGGATGAGACAGCCTTGCCGTTGTGTCAAACAAAAGAATGTTAGGAGTCAGGAGGGAACCCACAGCACAGTTTTGAGAAAAATAAGCTGCCTTGACTTTCAATTTAAAGAAAATAGCTGCTTCTGATAGAATAGTCTGAAAGAACAGATGCATTCTGAAGGTTTCATTTGTTGCTTTGATAGAAAACAACCTGTCAAATTCCAACTGGAATACAGTTCAGTTTCAAATCAGCACTATTGACCTGGGGCTGCCAAAGCCTCTATCCAGCCTCCAGGTAGACTTGGGGCCTCTCCCCAACCTAGCCCCCCCCCCCCCCCCCCCCGTGAGACCTCTGGGCTGGGCTTTCCCTTCCCTACACTCTGCTCTCACACTAGACACAGCAGCCTGTCCTATTCCCTGGCGACAGCAGGCAGACAGGCTTTCTAGAAAGTACAACAGAAAAAAATACCAGAAAATCCATTGTGATTTCCCTTTAGAATTTTCCTCATTAAAAAAAATACAGGCAGATAGACAGACAGACAGATTGATGTCTACATATATGCATAACGGTGCACACACGTGCATCAGAACACCTTGCCCATCACATATAGTTTGGCACTTGGAAAGACCACTTCAAACTATTTCAGTGGGAAAGTGAGAACTTCACGTTCTTAGCCCTGATGAATATATCCTAACCGTTTCTTGGTGTGAAATCCATTTGCTGAGTAACAGTGTCCTCCCCCATCCTGAGAGAAACACGTGGATTGGGGGAAGGGGGTAGAAAAAGAATCTAAATTGAGATTTTACTTCCTTGGATGAACTTACTCTGAGACTAAATTCACACATTGACAACTGCAATTTCCCTGTTGCTTGTACAGCATGTTCTAGTGCTAATGTATTAAAATTTGAATCTTTTTTTAAGTGCTCTGAGATGATTTATCCCAGCTTATCTGTACTTGCTAAATGGTATTTGCACATTGAGACTTCATTTGGCCTGTTCCATAGTAGCTTCCTAAAAGGAGTAACAGCGGGGGGTTCAGACATCTTCAGAATTAATACTCTAGCAGGGCTGTGCTTGATTTAATGGCATCAAGAAGTGGCCTTTTGCCACAAGACAGCACTTTTATTCTATCTTTTAAAATTAACCCAGCTCCCGGTATGCTTGGGATTAGCAATAATACATCCCTCTAATTACTGCTGGGAAAGCTCCCGGGGTCTTTCCAATGAGGAATTCTGCCATTATTGACTTATATTTCATGGGCTACATTAGAGCTAGATCAATATTAGAAACTGTGAGGGAGCATTCTTCCTCCCCTAAATTTTCACATGGGAAGAAAAACCAAAAAAAAAAAAAAAAAAAAAAAAAAAAGCCTTCCTTTTTCCATCTTAAAATGTAACTCATTTTAGCAATATCGTCATCAATCAGTGGAGTCTTAGCACCTTCGAAAAATGGTGGATACAGCACTATATATAGAGACAGACAGGCCAACAGCTCCTTCCCCTGCATGGGCTGCTGTCTCATTTAGAGGATGAAGCATAGGCAAGGAAAATGCCAACTTGGAGACAGGAAGCTTAACATAGTTTTGCTTATATATTGATGATAAACTGACGAATTTGTGATTTTTGTTGCCATTAAAAAGTGACAGGATTTTGTTGAGAAATGCCCACCTCGCACCTGGTTGGGGGGTCAGGGGGACAGTTAACCCCTTGGTGATGAGCCTGCCACAGGATATCACCTTCTGTCTGCCCCCCAGCCTCAAGCCAACACCCCCAAACTTGCTTGGCCAGTTTATTCACCCATGTACCTCACCCCTGCTGGGCCCGCCACATGCTCAGGAATCTAAGTATATCTCTCACTCTCTCTTTTTACCAATTCCTGAGTGCTCTTGATTCTGATGTAATAGGCATTACTTCAAACTTACACATTTTTGCATAGGTGTTGTATGAATTTCCTAAGGCTGCTGTAAGAAAGCACCATGAATTGGGTGGCTTCCAACAACAGAAATTGATTCTCTAATAGTTCTGGAGGCCAAAAGTCCAAACTCAAGGTATAGGGAAAATCTGGGCTCCCTCTGAAGGCTCTGGGTAAGAATCCTTCTCAGCTATAATCCTAGTTCCTGGGGGTTGGCAGTCCTTGGAATCCCTTGGCTAGTACCGCGCCATTACTCTAGTCTCTGCCTCCAACCTCACGGGGACTACTTCTCTATGTGTCCAAATTTCCCTGTTCTTAAAAGGACACCAGTTATTGGATTAAGGTCCACCCTAACCCAGTATGACTCCATTTTAACGTGGTTACATCCGCAAAGACCCTATTTCCAAATGAGGTCACATTCACAGGTACCAGGGTTAGGAGTTCAATATATCTTTTGTGGGACACAGTTCAACACACAAAAAGATGTTTGAGGTTGTCTGGATTTTATTTGAACTTGAGTTACAAGTAAACCCATTTTTATTTGTTTGTTTTGACCCGTCTTTCAATTTGAGCAGTGATAGCTTTGTACTGATCAGTAGAATGAATAGACAAGACTGCTGTGAGAAGACTGTCCCCTCTGCTGGCCTTTCGTAGGGTCGGGTCACTCACCGGATGGGTCGGAAGAGTACCCTGAGATGGTATGAGCAATGCCTTGGTCAGCAGTGCATTTGACAGAACCTCTCTTGAAATACTTCTGAATAAGATAAAAATATAATGTCTGAAGGACATAGGTGGTTGTGTTTTTACTTGATAGAACTGTCCTGTCCAAGGGGCACCGATTTATAGATTGATGGCACTGTGTTGGAGGAGATCGCTATTAGAATTGGCCCATGAGATCCCTGAAGGGAGGGAGTGTTTGTGTGCTGGGAGTCATGCCAATAGGGTTCTTCCTTGGATTCTGTATAGTTTAGTGTGGCTAGAACTGGCTTGAGAACGCAGTTGGTGTGTGGATGAAATTATCTGGTAGGAAAACAAGGATCCACAAGGATTTTAGCAGAATGGATTATATCCACGAGGATAAAATTGAATTGGTATTAACAAAAAGTAGTGCTTTAGGTTTTTGTTTTTAAGAAATCCAGTTTTACCAGCTTAGTCAGGAGTAATGTAGTTTTAACAGTAGAACATGTGAACATTTTAGTTGACTGAAGGCTTCTTGTGAGATGTGGCTCATTTGCTGTCTGGATAGTAAGCATGTCATGTGTGATAAAACCTTTCAGCCTCTCTGACTGAACATGGCAAATGTTGACTGAAGCAGAAAGTTAAAATGAAAAATGTTCTTCAAAATTCACAAAATTACTGTAGAAGCCTAGGAAGTATAGTGTAGAAGAATAGACAAAACTTAAATAATTGGGCTTTCACATGATTTTTGTAAGTTGGTAGCATTCATACTTTCGAAGTCATGAAAGTTTAAAAGTGCCCTAAGACTTTCGGGATACCGTGTGTGTGTGTGTCCATGTGTGTGCATAAGGTCCTGTTTCTGGGGAATGCCAATCCAGCTTCTCCCTGCACTAGACACGCCTGTCTGGAGTGCAGTGTTTTTTCTGGGTATGTAATTCTAGTAGGAACATTTCCTTGGCTTCTCTTACGGACCCCCTGGTGTTGGGTTCCCAGAATCCATTTGGTAAACATTTCTAGAAATACTCCATCATGACCACGTTCCAGGGACCCATGTCCTGAATGAGATGAAAACGAAGTTGCATTAGGCACCATTTACCAAGCAATGATCCCTGAGTGTTTTTCCCAACTCTGGGTAGTAAGAAAATGGGGTTAGAACCTAGAATAGTAGAAACAGTATGGGGTTAGGATTAGAAGGCCGGTGTAGTCCAAGCTCTGTGTCCTACTTGCTGTGTGGTCTTTGTATCTCCAGGCCTGCTTCCTATTCTGTGAAACATCTTTTTTTTTTCCTGGGTTGTAATGGACCTCAAATGAGACAATAAATGTCAAAGCACATTCAAAACTGTGTTCCTTATTACTTAGTGAATGATGTCAGTGAATGACATCTCAGCTGAAATATCCCTCCTAGTGGAACTGCAACTGGACTCAGCCACATAGATTCATTTGCAGGGCTTAATTGGAGGCAGATGTCACCAAGATTTGGTTTGGGTGCTCTTTAGAACCAAAAAGCAATTATCTATGGCTTTCTTCCCACCCTCAACTTTTATTCCTGTGGTAGAGGTAAGCGGGAATTAAGGGACCTTTGAAAATACCCACTCTTCTCTGGAGGGAATCTCTGGAAGATTAAATCGACCACATTTAGAACCAGTCAGACTTTTCAAATGGACCACATTCAGGGGTCCCAGCTGTATGTCCACATGGATTTGGGGCAAAGGGATTTTTGATGGCCTGCCGCCCTGTCCTGGGGCTGGTGATGCTGGGAGACCAGGCCTCCTCACACAGTGGGTTTTGAGCTACCGCTAACAAAATTCATTTGTTCTTTCATGTATCCATTCATTTATTCAATAGGCTAAGCTAACTTAACATGTGCCAGGGAGTATGGTAGTCACAACTAACTGTCAGCCTTAACACTTACATGAAATAGGACCCATCGTGTGACTTTTAATATTGCGTATGTCTAAAGATGTCAAAGGATCTCTGGTACTGAACTTTGACTCTAAATATTACTTGGTGCTTATTGCTGTAGTGTATTTTATTCCTTTGGAAAAATATTGTGGGAATGACTAACGGGGTCACAACAGACTGACTTCTCTTTATAGATTTAAATTTTAATCAGATTAAAGACCAGTTTAAATTGAATCTGTGGGCAGATTTCTTTGAGGTGTGTAGTACTTCATGCTGGAATATTTTATTGTTCCAATAAATGTTAATTCTAGGAATGTATAGTTCTTATTTAAAAAAAATAAAAACCCGATAGCTGTCTTGTTGAATAATTGCCAAGTTTCTGTGACATTTCATTGTCGCGCAGAAAATCTGGTATAATCTTGACTGCATTGATTTATAGAATACAGCGCGATGCTTAAAGTAGAGGGCTTTAAGGTTTTTGTTTGTTTTGAGTTCCAGAGAGCACATTGGTAACGTGCTTTGCTCTTGTCAGCAAGTTCCCATTCGCCTCTTAGCAGTGGTAAAGCCAGAGGGGTTCTGAGACTTTCTCCACCATAGCTACACTTCAGCTTATGCATAAATATAAAGTTCCCCAGAACATAGTGATATTTTCAAATTTCATAGTTGCCAAGCTACGGAGACCTATAGAGTATTATCCTTTGGAGACAAGCTGTAACTCCAGTACAAGCTAGTTCCTTTGCTACAAATAGATGATTTTCTACTTAGGAAATCAAGACATTGTATAACACACGCAGTCTTCCCTTTACACTTTCTATTCTGTTCCGCACGGGCTTCTTTTTTTTTTTTTTGTATTCAGTCACAATGACACCTGAACTGTTGACGGTGGAAATACCCTACACATATAACATTGGTAATGAGTGCCACACAGTAGGAGTCTTGGAGGCCATCAGCCCACTGCCCTGCCCAGTGCAGAAATCTCCCACACAGCATTGCGACAGCTGCTCGTCCATCCCCAGCTAGAACCCTCTGTCTTGCAGCTTACAACTATGTAAGAAGGCCAATCCCACTGTCCACCGGTGCTGATTTTTTTTATAAGTTCTTTCTTATTTTGGGCCCCTATTAATCTCTCTCTAGCTTGTACACAGAGGTCCTGATTCTGCCCTGTGGGGTAAGAAATACAGCCCATTGCCTTCATTTGCAGAAGATGAGCTGGTGTTGTAGACCACCAGGTTGATCAAAGTCATTCACTATGAACTGTTTTATTTGCCTTTCCTCCTAAACCAAAATATCTCTGTATATTCCTCCCTCCTTCTCTCATGTTTCATAGGAAGAAGAGCCTCTTGTTCTTTCTAAAGGCAAATGCAATGTTCTTGATTTTGGCTTCTCTCTTCTTTGTGACCTCGTCTATCAGGGTTCCTTTCCTATTCTTCTTGGGAATTTGTTATTTTACCCTATCTTCGCTGTCTCTTTCTTCTCAACCTGCAGTCATGACTAAATTTCTCCTCTCCTCAAAGGGCCTTCAGTCATCTCTATCATCTAATCAAACCATAGTGCCCTTTCTCTGCCAAACAGCTTTAAAAGGCAAAATTACTAAAAAAAAAAAAAAAAAAAAAAGCAAAATTACTTTCCTTGAGGCCTCCATGTCTTCATCCTGACTCACTTTTTATACCCTTGGGTAATCAGTACATTGAAAACAGGAGAATTATGGGGAATCTTTTTTTCATTTAAAAATTGTCTTCCACTAGCCTTTTAAAGTTATGTAGTGGTAGAAGTTCTTCTTTTGCCACTGTATGGACACTTAGGCACAAATCTCAAGACTTTTCTCTTCCCTCCTAAGGTAGTAAAAAGTATTATGGACTCTTCTAGCTACAAATCACCATCTCAATCCAGAAATAAAAATATCTAGCCCCAGGCAATAGTCATTCAAAATTGGAATTCTTTTTCCGTACCCACCGAGGGCCCAATGTAGTGAGTCCCTTCTCTGAAGGAAAAAGGTAAGGTTCTCCTTTTTCACTTACCTCCTCCCTGTTGTTTTTGATCCTTTCAGGGTTGGAATAGAGAAGAGTGGAGAGAAAGGGGGGGATTAGAAAGGGGAGGTGGGGAGTCTCTACATGACAGCACTGTTGTAAGATGGCTTCAGGCTGTCTGGGCCTGCAGATGTTATATTAAGCCAACTTCTCTTATGGATGTTCTTCAGGGACTCTCACTGGGAACATTCCACTCTTCTTTGATGTGGTCAGTTCAGTTTCTTCCAGTTTTGGGTGTTTCTCTGTTAGTCCTTGTTTTCCAAAGCTCTCCCTGTTGACCTCAGATGATCCTCTTGGGAAGAATTTAAATTAGCTCCATGTCAGCTCACACCCTCAGATCCATCAACACACTCACATGTCCTTTCTCCCGACAACAGGCTACCCCATGCAACCAAGCCTCCTTTACTCTGCTGCCAGTGCTTCTCCAGTGAAAGCCAAACACTCAACCACCAGTGTGTTATTCCCCTCCATCTGCAGATGACACTGACCCGTCTCTTCAGATCTCCCAGTGAAGCCCTAACTGAGAGGAAGAGAAGTATCTCCCCTCTTTTTTAGCACAACTCTCTGAAGAAGGCCGTCTCACAAATCCCTTTTCTCTCTGATAATGTTATGCCTTTTATACCTTTGAAATGGGTAAGAAAACTAAGGCATGTAATTTGTTCAGATCTACTTTGAAATTTCTAGAAGGTGATCAACCTCGCAATTTACTTTGGTATCTGATACACATCCCCTTGCAGTCTGGACGAAAATTCCATTTTGAATCCTGTGACATTTGTGACTGCCTTCCACTCCTACCACATAGGTAATAGTTCCATAAACAAGGATAACCTTCAAATCACTATATCCGATGCTCTTTTTTTCTCCTTTTCCTCCCCAACTTCTTTGTGGCATTTGAGACTTTTGAGGCTTCCCTCCTTGAAATTCTCCTCTCTTGTCCTTCGTGGGGTTTTGCTGTTCTGGTCTTCTGCCTCCCTTCATGACTGCTCCTGAGCTCCTTTCAGTTTTGTTCTTCCATGTATCCCTTAATAATTGTTCCTGAAGATTCATTCCTCAACCCCTTTTTCTACTTAATTACTTTCAATTCTTAGCCAAGTTCATCTACCTTAATGGTTTCAGCAATGATGGTTATGGTAGACAGTGACGGTGACAAATGGCAACCAGATGGTATGCAATAAGCGAAGTCTTTGAAGTATGTATAATTTTCCCAATTTTACAATTAAGGAAATTAAAGCTTTGATGATAAATAATTTGTCCAAGGCCACACAGCTAGTTAGTGTTGAAGGCAGAGTTCAAACCCAAGTTTGTTTATGTTTGACAATATACTCTTACGCTCTAAGTACACCTCCTCTCACATCTCCATCTCTAACCCTAACTCCTCTCAGGCGCTCCAGAACCATCTTTCCAACTTGCTAGTGTGAATTTCCGTATGGGTTATTCCACAGCCACTTGAAATTCAGCATATCCCACAAGTGAACTCATCATCTCCTGAGTCAGTTTTATCCCTCCTTCCTGTATTCGTTCCTGTATTCGTTCATGGCATCAGCATTCTCCTTAACACCAACGTTGCAACACATGGAGGTGTCTTTTACTTCCCCTCACCTTTACTCCTCATATCCCATATTTTGTTGCCTGCTTTCAGTGCCACCACCATTATTTAAGTCAGTTCCTCATAATCTCTTGCTTAGACTCTTACAGTGATGCTTTAACTTGCTTTCCTGGCTTCGGCTGTTAATTGTTCCACACGTTTGTACACAGGGTGATTCTCCTATACTCACCTGAATAGCTGTCAACCACCCAGAGACTCCTTTGCATGTCGTTCTAGGACAGTTGTAATTCAGCATTGTATCCTTCCAGACTTATCACTGCTTTATTCCTCTTCTGCCCTCCAGCCACAGTATTGTTTGCAGGTCTCCCAAAACCATTTATTTTTGGTATCTCCGTCTCTGCTCATACTGTCCCATCAACCTGGAATGCTCTTCTTCCTTTTCCCCATCACCACCCGGCAAACTCCCTTTTGCCCTTTGAAGTTCAGTTCAAAAGTTGCCTTCCCCCATCTTGTTGGTCTCCAAAAATTACTGATTTCTCATTCTTTTTACAGATAGTTATCTCATTTAATCCTCAGAAAAACTCTGCGGTGTTGCTTTGTAAATAAAGAACACCAAGTTAAGATGAGTTAAGAAACTGCTGAAGATCTCATACCCAGTGGGTAACAGGGTTGGGATGAAAACTGGAAATCCCAGACTCTTTGCTTTCCTCTTACTTAATTGTTAGTGCCTTGAAGCTGGTCCTCTGTATCATTAATCTCTCTATCCCACAGTCCCTATCACAGTGCTCTGAATCTAGTAAAAGCCCAAGAGATGTTAGCTGAGTCAGTGGATGCAGAAGGGATCTACTCCACCTGTCAACCTTGTAGACGTTTGAGGACTGAGCCTCGACATTTGCCCAGAGCTGGTTTTTCCAGATTTGTTAGGAAAGTTCCTTCAACTGTTGCTCTTAAGATCACCCTCCTCTCCTGATTACTTTTCTCTGAATACTTTCCGGTCAGCAACACCCTCCTCAAAATAAACCCAGAACTGAATGCAGTACTCCTTGAAGGCTTCCGATAGCATAGAGAATATAAATTTATTTAATAGAGGCATCGAACTTGTTCAAATGCGCAGAAGTGTGATTATGCCTTCTGTAAGCACCAGCCAAGCAATGCGGGCTCATGGTTAGCTTGCAGTCAGCTGAACTCTCTGGGGCTTTCTAATGTGATGTCAAGCCAGTTTCTACTTGTTTAAATGCATAGCTAAACCTCCATCCAGTACTTTAATTGTATTCATGCCAGAGAGCACCTTATTAATTTTAGTCATTAATTCTGGCCATTAAAGGGCCTTAAGCATCCAAATTCTGCCTGAGGACAAATAACAGTAGAGGACAGAGTTGAAATCAGGTCTCTCTGATTTCCAGGTCCTTGCTCTTCCCTACTAAGTTATGCTGCTAGGGACCTCTCTAGATAAAGACCAGTAGCACTGCTGCCTGAAAGCTCTCAGGCAAGAAGAAAAGAAATGAAAAGCTATAATAACCTTTCTGTGTGTCCTCAGGGACAATGGCAGGGCAGCCTCAGGCCCAATGGCCAGCTTTGGCTGGGCCATTCTCTTCCTGCACCAGGTAGCAGTCCCATAGAGGACAATAGGTTTTTCTGTCCCCTGCACTGACCTGCACACTCCCCCCACCCCCCAGTACAGGAGAGTACAGATAGGACTTTCCTCCTAGTGTGCATCCATGGGCCCTATGGACCGAGGTTTTTGTGCCGGTTTGAAATCTGCCAATTCAATTCCCCATAGCAAGCCCATGTGAAGAGCCTACTGTGTGTCAGGCATTCCTGGGGTTTAAACAAAGAAGTTCTGGAAAGCTAAATTATCTCCTTAGGAAAAGCAGATGAAGTGAACATTATTGTGGAAAAAGACTTGATGTGAAGGTAATTCTAAAATCTAGCTCCAAGCTTGAGTAATAATTTGATATGTGTGTGGATATAGGTTGTCTCTCTAGATTTTCATTATTGTAAATGTTCTGAGTGGCTGGAATATAATAAGATACTGATGTTTATGACTCTCTGCTGCCTAAAACTAGATTTTCTTTCATGATAGCTCTGGAAAAGAAACAAATGGATAAAGCTTTTAGTAAAAAAAAAATGATCATGCGGGTGACTTATCTTCATGTTTTAATAGGCAGAATCACTGTGAAATCATGAATCCAACTTTTCTTGGGGCCCTAAAACCGATCTGAATAAGAATTTGTCTAAATTCATATGAATCTTAATCAAATAATCAGAACAAAGCCAAAGAAAAGCAGCGGCCTTGTCAAGAAGTGCCAGGGATGGAATTGAAAGAGCCACACCTGTAAGCTCAGGGGAGGGAAGTGAGTAAAGGCAAACCATTGTCAGGAGGTCAGGGTGAAAACTGGCACCGTCTTGATCAAAGACAAAATCCCAAGCTTGGCCTTTAGTTTAGCTGTTAAGGTACATGAGGGCCAACTGATTCAGTGAATGCCTTTTGTTCGCTTGTGGGGTGTCCCACCGATATGACAGCTGGGACATCTCACTGATATGACCAGTTCTCACTGATATTGAGAAGTGAGGTTATAAGGCTTTTGAGTTTATTAGCTTTGGAGGACACAAAATTTCTTCTTTTATAGGTTTGCCTCTCAACCTTTGTGTCAACTTAGCTAAACTTATATCTTTTTTTTTTTTTAAAGATTTTATTTATTTATTTGAGAGAGAGAATGAGATAGAGAGAGAGAGAACATGAGAGGGGGAGGGTCAGAGGGAGCAGCAAACTCCCTGCTGAGCAGGGAGCGGGATGCGGGACTCGATCCAGGGACTCCAGGATCATGACCTGAGCAGAAGGCAGTCGCTTAACCAACTGAGCCACCCAGGCGCCCTAAACTTATATCTTAATACCTTTTTTTGTGTTCATTTCATACTTGATAGCCTTTCAACAGACTTATTTGAAAAAATAACGTTAAAAGTCAGAAGATTAGTTTACATTATGATTAGTTTTAAAAACCTATGGAAAAATGAGTACTGTTCTTTCTTCTTCCTTAAGTGAGCTATAAAATCTTCCTATTTGCATTGGGTTTTCTAAATATGAAAATCAGTATACTAAGTAGCAGTTAATAGACAACATGAATTCAATTTATTGTATCACTTATGATATATGTGCGTGTGCGTGTGTGTGTGTGTGTGTGTGCTGATTCTACCCAATTTGGCTAATATTTGGTGAATACCTACTATGTGCTAGGTACTGTTCTGAGCACTAGGCATTTAACAGTGAACTAAAGAGGAAAATTCTTGCCTGCATGGAGCTTATTAGAGGAGGAAAATATTTAATAAGGAAAATCATAAGCAAATTACATAGTATATCAGAAGATAAGTGAAAGGAAGGAGAATGAAATAGGGAAGAAGGGGAGTGTCGGGGGTGGGATGTGGGAGGATGGGGCCAGGGGTGGTGCAATTGTAAGTAATGTAGTTGGAGAAGACTTCAGTAAGAAGGTAGCATTTGAGCAAAGGCTTGAAGGAGGTGATGGAGCCAGCCCTGAAGATTCCAGAGAAAGAGTGTTCCAGGCCAAGGTTAACAGTGCAAAGAGCCTGAGGTGGGCAGGTGCCTGATGTACGGCTGAGAAGAGCTCTCTAGTAGCCAGTGGTCTGTAGGACTGAACTGGGATTCCGACACTAACGACCGGAGTTAGCACAGACTTCACATGTTAAGGGCGTGGTCCCCAGCAAGACCACCCTAATTTCAGATGCTAGCTGCCAATTTGGGGGGTCCCCAGGCCGCCCACACTTCTGACCACTGGGCTACAAATTCAGGGGTTCCCCAGAATCTCCTCAGGTTTAATAGTGTGGCGGAACAACTCACAGAACTCAGGAAAGCACTATGTTATAGTTATGATTATAGTTTTATTATAAAGGATCTAATGAGGACCAGCCCCCCATCACATGGTTGGTTGGTTTGGTATGACCCACGCCTACCTCGGGTCATCTTTATAGTTTAAACTCAGATATGATTCGAGGGACCTGCCATGAATAACATGGACATTCCTATCACTTGGGAAATTCCAAGGGTTTAGAAGCTCCTTTCCAGGAATCCAGGAAGAAACCAGACACATTTTTTAAAATTATTTTTTTAAGATTTTATTTATTTGTTTGAGAGAGAGAGAGAGAGAGAGAGGAGAATGAGCAGAGGGAGGGGCAGAGGGAGAGGGAGAAGCAGATTCCCTGCTAAGCAGGGAGCCCAACGCAGGACTCGATCCCAGACACCTTTTTTTATACAACACGGACCCTGTCAAGATCTCAGAAAACATTCATGCTAATTATGTAATGATAACCATACCAACCACTTATAATGAGGAGAAAACAAGCAAAGAGTAACAAAAGCAATGAACTTATCAAAGAGTTTGGATCTTTGCAAAGAGAGAAAGGCAAAATGACTAGCTTCCAACCCAGAAGGGGCAGACCGACCCCTCTCATTGGACACTCCTATCTCAAAAGTAGATTTCTGTATAAGGGTCATAGAAATGTTTTAATAACCGTGTGGACAGTCCACTCTTGGTGAAATGTGTTAATTGAGAGGGACTTGTCACATGAATCATCTAAAAATGTGCATAGTGCAAAAATCCCTTTCATCTTCTTGTTGAGTGGACTTTGTATTTCACACTCTGTACATTCCCTTCAGACAGATTATTTGGGAACTGGATTACTTTTGCTTAGTGAAATTCCTAATGGTTAGAGTTGAAAGAATCTTCGGGAGTGTCTTGTTCAGTTCCTCCATTTCCTATGTGAGGAAGCTGAGGGGAATTATGTTGACTGGCCTAAGTCAAGCAGCATGCTAGTGTTAGAGCTGAGGGAGGCTCGGAGCCAGGTTGCTGATGTCCAATCCTAGATTTGTTCCATCGTGTGAGCTTGCCTTACTTAGTCAGTCAGCACATTGACCTCGGCCTAAAAAAAGCATCCTCAAAAGAGCACCTTGGAGAAGGAGGGTCCTGCTCTTATCACCTCAGTGATCCTGAACAAAGTACTTACCCTCTCAGAGTCAGTGTCCATTGGAAAAAATGGAGACAAAAGTAGTACCAGTCAGAACAAGTTGCCATGAGGATTAAATGAGATGATGCGGGTGAAAATCATATTGCAAAGCTGTAACATAATGGGCAAAATGTTACGATGTGGTATTATCATTATTACTTGGGTGCTTTGAAACCCTCATCTCTTGGTGAAAGTGGAACAGATTTTAGATGTTTATTTTGAACTACTTAAAAACATTTATCTGAACAATGTTAGTGAATATGGAAGATGCCAATTTATGATAAAAATTTCACCACCAGCAACTAACTCATGGTAAGAGGCTGTCCACGGTCGGCAGTAGCACTTAATAAAATTAGATTGGAAAACCGTATGAGGTCTGTGTAGCAACCCAAAGAGGAAGGCTCAGACTTCAAGCATGTGTTGGTGCACTTTTGAATAGAATAAGACTTTTGAGGTTCCCTGACATTAAGATTAGATTTGCAAATAGTTCTTCCCCTCTGGCTAAGAGACTATTATTTTATGCAGCTCTCTCTCCTAGCTCCAGATACCTAGCTTCATAAAGAAACTGCAAGTTTAGGTCAAGCATACCATTCTTTAGGTTTCTAGCGTGGAAGACACTAACTCAGAATAGGGCTGCATAGCTTGAGGTTCCTGTGTAGTCATACATGCTATGGTATCTGCTTGCTTTGTTCTCCACACACATACAATTAAAGCCCATGTACATGAACTGAACTGCCGGCAAATATAACAGAATGCTGAGAGTTATCCAAACAACATCAACAGCAAAAAAACACGCAAAAAATTATTTTTGACTTAATGATAAAAAATTAATGTGCTTCTAATCAAAAAATGTGTTGAACGTGGCTATGTGCAACTTAAAATACATTTTAGAATGGCGCTAAACTTTTTCTTAACCTATTTTGCAGCCCAAGAAAAGTAGTCTATCAAATTGAGAGATATCATGATTTTTAAAATACCCTTAGGATGTTTCTCTTTATTTGGACTGATCCTATAGGCTAGTTAATAGATGGCATCGTTTCTGCAGCTTTGCCTTAACATGGTGAGAGAATTAGCATTAGCATATTTTATATAGTCTTTTAAATCTGCTGCAGCTAATTATATAATTTCTCATCTTTGATTTGAAGCCAGCAGCAGGACTCTGAATTATTTAGAGTGATGTTAATTCTCTTGCTTCACTATCTCCTCTCTAGCAGTTTGCAAAGGAAGCTGGGGGCCCAAGATGCCAGCGGCGGGGTCACCTTGGAAGAATTCTAGCTGGTGTCTCTCAGCCACTCCTCTGTCTAGTGGACTTCCAAGGAGGAGAGAAGGAGGACCAGCCTCTAGCACGGTCACTCATCTATGAGGTTGCCAGTTAGGGCAAGGGAAACTTTGATTCTAAAATTATTTGCTTGCTTTTCATTTTTGGTGGTGAATTATTAGCCAGCAACCACTCAATTGTAGTGGATGGTTCTAAAAAATATTGTCTAAATTGGGGGTCAGAATCTTTTTTTTTTAAAGATTTTTATTCATTTATTTGACAGAGAGAGAGCGCGCACAACCAGGGGGAGCGGCAGGCAGAGGGAGAAGCAGGCTCCCCACAGAGCAGGGAGCCTGACGTGGGGCTGGATTCCAGGACCCTGGGATCATGACCCAAGCCCAAGGCAGACGCTGAACTGACTGAGCCACGCAGCCACCCCTGGGGGTCAGTATCTTTGTCTGCAAAGAGCCAGACCATAAATATTTTAGGCTTAACAAAGCATACTTTTTTTGTTGCAGCTTTTCAGCTCTACCATTGTAGTGTGAAAGCAGCCACGTAAACACGTGAGTCTAGCTGTATTCTAAGAAAACTTTATAAGAACAGGCTGTGGGCTGGATTTGGCTTACAGGCTGTAGTTCGCTGAACCCTGGTCTGAAATCATTGATGTTTAGTCTTCTGGGGAATATGTTCCTTCATGAGAACTTGATGAGAGGTATGGACCCTATCCTAGAAAAATAAACGTTTCATGCCAAATGTACACACACGCACACACAACTGATACCTATAAACCTTCAATTTCAAGAAGTTCTATATCCCCAGAACTCATTCGTGGATCCAGGTCAGGAACTCTTGATCTAGGTGGTGTTTTCATGACAAGAAGCCTTTGTAGTGACCTCCTGGATACTCTGGGACAGCCATTCCTTAAAAAAAAAAAAAAAAAAAGATTTTGCTTCTACTTACCTCATGTCAGAAACTCTAGACTTTAATCAGACTCTAGAGTTTATCCATATAAACATAGAAGTCCTGCCCTAGAAGGAGCAGTGGCATACTCTGAGGGCTTTGAAGGCAAGAAGTCATGGACACGTTGGAAAGATAGGAGGGTATACGTGGGAAGAGATGGGGGTCAGAGCAGTCGACCTGTGACACTAAAGTAAAGAGTGGGGGACTTGGGTGTGGGCCTGTAATTTTAAACCTGGCTGCAATACCCACCTCCTTATGACCCCTCTTGCACTGTCCTGGCCCACATTGTGCTCTCTTTTTGTTAGAACAGGGGCTGGTCTAACATCTACATTTGTTCTGCTTTTTCTTTTTCTCTCATTGTCTTCTGAGTGTTAGTATCAAGATTCCCTGCATTTATTGTGATATTCTTGAAGGCAAGTATTTTTTTTTTAGTCCCCCTATGTGGGGCTCGAACTCACACCCCAAGATTAATAGTCACATGCTCTTCCGACCGAGCCAGGCGAGCACCCCAAGGGGCTAGTATTTTATACTCTCTTTTAGCTCCCCAGTGCCCAACACTATTATCTTTGTGGCTCACCTCTCCTTCCCCAGTCTCCTCTCTACACCCAACTTCCCAGACATACCAGACCCTTGTTGTGCATGTGGCCTCTGTGTATCCCTGGTGTTCACTTAGCTCCCCGCTCCCACTCTACCTGATGAATTTTTGGTCATCCTTTAAGAGCCAGGGCAGTGAGACCACCTCTGAGGAATCTCCTGGAACCTCCCCAACCTCGACATGACACTCATGGCTGTCTCTTGTGTTACTATGGCATTTGATGCTCCAGAGTGTGAGACCCAGTCACACTGGATTGTAATTGTTCAGATCCCTGTTGGTCTACTTGAGGAGCTCATGGGCAGTAACACAGCCCAGGCCACTCACTGTCTGTAGAGTAAATGGCTGGACAGAAAAATGGTGGGTACTCTGTAAGCGAGTACTTATTGGTGGAGGGTAAGTACAAGATAGGAGGAAGGGAAATAAGAAAGTAACTTTAAAAGAGAAGGAAATTTCAAGTATATTTATTTTCAAAGTATTTTCTAAGACCATCCCATCGACATTTCTCTTTTACTGACTTAGTGGTAATTATAAAGAGAAATGTGTTGACCAAGTAGCATGCACACAAGGCTGTGCTATCCTGATGAATAAGCATCGCTGGGCCAATATCTGCCCTCTTTTCCACGGACACTCCGCACACAAGGGCTCCCATGTCCTGGCCACCTGGTGATGTTGCTCCTGTAAAGCAAAGTGATACAGCTTCCTGAAGGAGACAGGAAGACAGATTTGGGAATCAGTTTTCCAGAAGTGATGGCCATGGGGTGGTGATTTTTTCAGTATTATGTGGCAGGTGGCCCAAGCACTGGCATGACTGCTAGGATGACTACTAGGGTAGGCTGTGCGGGGGTCTCCCTATTTGAATCTACTTGACTTCAAAGGGACTGAACCCAGGACCAGCTCAAATGATGTTCTAACATCAGCATTACCTGACTACCACCAGAATTGGATGGATAGAAAGCCCTAGTGTCAGTTTACAAACAGGTAGTCTTGAGTGTGTATCTTCATGCTACAGGCTTCCTCCCAGTCAAAGGCTAGCGGTAGAACAGCACAGCGGCTAAGTGCGTGGGCATGGGCTCTGGATTAACTGGTTTCAATCCCAGCTCCAACCCAAACTAGCTTAATAGCTCTGTGCATCAGTTTCCCCCTCTGTAAGTTATGGCTAACAATAGTCTGTACCTCGTAAGCTTTTTGTGAGACTTTTCTGCTTCTTAGAAGAACACTCTAATAGCAAATGCGGTAGATAGAGGGTATGCTGATAGAACACTCCAGCTATAACCACTTGGCTGCTTAATCTACAAGGAGTTGAACCCTAGACGCAAAAACCCTCAGGAATGTGAAGCATTAGTAGACCCCCGAGGGTCTCTTCTGCCTTTCAAGGGCATTCTTCACGGAACTGGCATCCTTCTGGGACAGGAATAGGAGACTTCTGTCTAACACATTGATGCCCTCGTAATTCAGCAATTGCCACATATAGAAACATATGGCGTCGAAACATCATTGCTACCATTACTGCTAATAATAAAGGAGTTGCTGCCCTTTAATGAATGAATATTGTGCTAGGCAGTATGTATTCATTTATCTATGGTATTTCTAATTTTCTCAAGAAGAATAGGAATGAGGAATTTGAAGGTTGGAGAAACTATAAAACCTCCCCAAGAACACACAGTTAGTATATGGCAGAACTGGAATATGAGTCCAGATCTGTCTGCCCCCACCCCATAACACATTGTCTTTGCCGTGAGGCCATTTCTTACTGGGATCAATTATAGCTCTCAGGGATTTAAAAATTGGCCAAGCTATGTATTGCATGGCTTTTAATTAATATAAAGGTGTAGCCTCTGTTTAATTATTGTTCTTTTTGCTTCTGATGATCAAAGAGAACACAGAGACCTGAAATATACCTCACTGTCCTTTTCCACAGCACAATCCAAGGCTGTGCTTCCTGCTTGCAGACTGTGACTCACCGGTGAATCAGGGGGCTGAGCCAGCCTGTGTCGTTTATGTTGAGTGCCACCAGCTTTATCATTTGTCTTCTAGCCTCTCTGCCCCCCATTGCTCTCTTAGAAGAGTCCCGACGCCCACAGAATCGATTGTCTCCTGCTCCATAATGTTTCTCAGGCCCAGGGCAGCCCACCAGGTCCTGGCTGTGTTCCTGGTGACTCAGATGCCCTTGAAACAGCTCAGGGGAAAGGTCGAGTAATAGTCAGGCTGGGGGCATCTTGGACTCGACTCTGGAGCTGGGTTTAGGAGTGTAGGTTCTTTTCTGAAGCAGACTAGAGTGTGACTCCATGCAGGACCCTTGACCCATTATCTAAGGTCCTTCCTGGCTGTCCTCATCTGTTCACATTTCTTTTCGATCTTAGTGCAGTACTTTGGGTGATCTTCCAAGCTGCCTTACCTTCCTACAGTCTTTTCCAGCCTTTCACGGGTTAATTTACTGGCCCATTGACCTGTTCACTTCTGTTAAGTTCCCGATTCATAGCAGTTCCTCCACTCTTTTAAGGAGCCAGTGTAGAAGCCCCGTCATTTTCAGGAACAAAGGGAAGATGACTGGGTTTTCCATTTCTGAAGTCTGGTGTTGGAGCTCCACTCCTGTGTATCAGTCCCATGAGGCAAGTGTAAAGCAGCTGGTGTGCTTGAGACAAGCCAGGAGGTGCCCTGCCTGGGATGACAATGGGCTTTGAGGTCACTTGGGCCACCTGAGGCTGTGTGACCTCGGGAAGGTATCTAACAGCTCAGAGCCCGTTTCTTCATAGAGTTTTTATGAGGATTAAAAAAGGTAACACACACCAGGCATTTGGCATAGTCCTTGATCTGGATCAATGCCTAATGAATGTCAATTTCCTTCCATCTCCTTCCATTCTCTTCCCGTGTTAAAGTTCCATGCTGTATTAATAACAATGGAAGGCATGCAGTTTTATGTTTTTTACAACTTGGGAAGGGCTTTTACGTGTGTTACTTCCTGCGGTCCTCACCATAACCTTCTGTAGAGATGGAGGGTTTTAGTTACATTGTACAGCCGAAGAAATAGATTCGGCCCAGATCTGACTCCGTGTCAGTGATCCGTTCTGTGTCTAATAGCCAACTGATGAATATTTACTGATCATTTGCTGTATGTTCAACTCTGAGTTTGGTGCTGTGCGGAGAGTTTGGAGGACATGATCCCTCTCCCCCGGGAGATCGTGGGTGATATGGGCGCAGAAGATGACAAACGGAAGATACGTAAAACACACTGCCATCACCCTAAGAAATATTTATGTGTGCAAGGCTGTGAAATTACAGTACAGAGTACTTACTTTTGAAAATGTGATTCCTTTCTTCTGACACTTTTTTTCATATGGGTCTTAAGAGAAACAGAATTCGAAAATGAGGCTTGATTCAGCTCAAGTCATTATTGGAAGAAACAAACAAAACTTCCAGCTGTGTGTTTCAAGGGCAGAGCAAGATTTCTAGCCTTGATCATCTTTTTTTGGTGGATAGAGTTCATCTTCATTAATGAGGTCATACGAAACGTTCAGGGTGGTGGGCACAACATTCCTCCGTTCATTTTTACCTCTGACCCAACATATTCAATTGCAAAAATCAGTTTCTAGTCCAGAAGCCTGGTGCTGCCATGAATATTATTTCCTCCCAGTTCCAGAAGTGGCCACTTTATCCCTGTATCTTCCCAAATGTCTTTAAATTCTTCCTTCATTCTCTGAGTTGCACTGTAGGAGCCTCTTAAGAGATCTTTATTCCTCCCTTCATTCATTCACCAAGTATCCATTGAGCACTCATTTGAGCCAGGCACTGTTCTAGGTGCTGCTACCATATTACATAAAACAGACATGGTCTTTGCCTGAGGGAACTTAAAGTTGAGTGTGAAGGACAGCCATTAAATGAATAACTATAGGAACAATATGGACTATGATAAGGGGAATACAAGGGCTGTGAGGCCGTGCCATGTAGATCTAAGGTCTGGGTTTAGGAAAGGCTTCTCTGAGGTTGTTGAAGGTAAGCTGAAACCTGAAGGAGTAGTAGATGTCAGCCGGGCCACCAAGGGGGATGAGTCAGTTGAGTGTGTGGGTGTGGTATGGTGTCGGGAGGGGGGGTTGGGGGTGGGGTAACATTGAGTGATTTCAAGAGGAGAGAAAGCATGTTTCAATACCAGATTTGAGAAGTGGAAAGAAATCCAGGATGGCTGGAGTGGAGGGAAGAAGAGCAAAAGTGGCAAGAAATGAGTTTGGGGCCAGGCTGTGGTATATCTTCTAAATCTAAAGTTTTAATGGCTTGGAACATCCTGGGAATAATAGGAACCAGAGTATGACATGATCCTATTTACAGTTTTAGAAGATCTCTCTGGAAGCAGAGTGGATGAAGAATGGACGGAAGGACCCAAGAGTGAATGTGGAATATGACCAGTTGACACTGAAGATGGTCATTGTAGGGATGTTGGTGACCTTTCTTGGGTTGTTGGAGAGCAGTGCACAGGACTAAGAAGCATGTAAAAGCAGAAGTGAGTGGTCATGGTGACCACATCAGTGGCCCTCAAACTCCATTTTGACCACATCATCCCCCTTTTAGGAAGCTTTCAATGAACCATTGTGTGTAGAACCATGGCCAGGGATCTGGGTGGCTCGGTCGGTTGAGTGGCTGCCTTCAGCTCAGGTCATGATCTCAGGGTCCTGGGATTGCCCCACATCAGGCTCCCTGATCAGCAGAGAGCCTGCTTCTCCCTCTGCCTGCCATCCTGCCTACTTGTGCTCTCTCTCTCTCTCTGTCAAATAAATAAAATCTTTTAAAAAACCCCCAAACCATGGTCATCCTCCTTGCCCTCCATTGCCTAAAGCTTGTCTCTAATTAGCCCCCCTCTATAAAGTTCATTGAGTTCCTCCACAACTCCCATGTGTATCCTCCACATTGCTCATATTCCTTCTAATTCCTAATTCAGTCTCCTCAGGAATACTCCTTCCAGGTCTCCCAGCCTATTTACTTTAAGCTTTTGTTCTTGCTTTCATTTTGGAACACTCTACCCAACATTCCTGCTATTTCTTCTTTTATGTATTCTGCCCTTTCTTATTTACTTAGGAAATCCAAATCAGATGTTGTAATATACCTCATGCCTAGTTTCTTCCACAGTGCTCTATGCATAGTTATGCTCCAAATATATAAGGGCATGGACATAGAAAAGGCAGGTCTGTGGAGTGAAAGATGAGGCAGGTTGATAGAGAAGAGAGGGTTGATAGAAAATATATAGATGTGGACATAGTTATAGATACAGATTGATATATATCTATACACACGGACTCATACATACAAGGATAAGGGGTTAATAATTTATTCGGAGAGAAAATATTATGAAGTTTGAAACAGGGGGATGACACATGGGATGCAGTAATTTATAAAAATTAATCTGGCTCTGCCATATGGGTAGGTTTGAAGGGGAAAACAATTGCTAGTGATTAATGAGTTCATTTTATCCACCAGACTCTGTGCTGAGCATTTCACATGGATGAACCACCCTATGAGAGTGGTACTATCATCATCCCCATTTTACAGAGCAGGAGGACAAGGTTAGAGGAGGCAAACTATTCATTGGTGGGATCAAGATGCAAAACTAGGCTGCCTAACTCAAGAGCCCCCCTCTTAACCACTACACTATAGTGTCTTCTGGAAGAAGAGGGAAAAGAGAGGAGTCCGGGTGCATGCTAGGATTGGAGAGTGATTTTCAAACTGATTCTGGGATCCTGAGGGTTCCCGGAAGAGCCTCAGAGTCTGCAGTGAAGGGGAGCCCTCCCCTTTGGCCAGAGCAGCCCCACCGGCATCCTATCTTAACATTTGTGATCTAAGCAGGATTTGAAGAAAGGATCCCTTGCTTAAAAAAAAAAAATGTCTGGAATCACTAGGATTTCAGTTGTTTGGCTTGTTGGAGCTAGAGAACTGGTACCAGGCACTGCCTAAGATGCTACAAGCCTAGAGAAGCCTTCCTGAATGAAAGGAAGGGGTATTTATTTATTCCCAAAGAAATGAATTCACTAGCTCTAAATGTTAAAATAAGGCATTTTTTTAAAACTTAAATCAGCAACAGAAGTATTTACTTGTTTTTGAAACTCTTGGGAGAGAAAATTTCTTTTTGGCTCTTTTGACAAATTTTGACAAAAAGTCAACTAATTAAATAGGAGAACTTGCATAACATCAACCTTGACCGTTTTCAGAATGTTTTCATGAATTTATTTATTTGAGTCTCACAACTGCCTGTGATGTAGGTAAGGCCAGCCACTAGTTAGCCTATTTTGCCCAGCCAATAATAGACACAGAAAGGCGAGGCAATTTGCTCGAAGTTGCTGCCTGTCTTATTCCCTGCTCTAATTCCTGTCCTAGCACACAGGAGTTGCCCAAGTGTTTGTTGAACTAGTTGAATGATTGAACACAGATAGTGAGTGATAGAGTTGGAATCCAAGCCCTTCAAAATGGAGGCTTGGGGCACCTGTTAAAGAGTCCAACTCTTGATTTCAACTCAGGTCATGATCTCGGTCATGGGATCCAGCCCCATGTTGGGTTCCACGCTGGGCTTGGAGCCTGCTTAAGATTCTCTCTCTCCTTCTCCCTCTGCCCTTCCTCACCGCCCCCTCCCACTCTTACTCTCTCTCTCTCTCTAAAAAACAAAAACAAAAGAAACAAAAATGGAGGCTAGTTTTATTATCCCACTCTGCCTAAAACATGGCAAATGTCCAGTCTATGGGAAGTCACTACTGCAAGTGAGTATAAATACAACAGTGGAAGTCAATTAACTTTTTGTGCTTCATCTATCAATTTAATGTTTAGAATGCCCTCTTCTGAGGGTGCCTGGGTGACCCAGTCTGTTAATTGTCTGACTCTTGATTTCGGCTCAGGTCGTGATCTCCAGTCACGGGATCCAGCCCCATGGCGGGTTCTGTGCTCAGCAGGGGGTCTGCTTATCCCTCTCCCTCTGCTCTTCCTCTCTCTCTCTAAAATAAATAAATAAAATCTTAAAAAACAAAAAACCAAGAATGCTCTCTTCTATCACATGAGCTTGACAAATCTCCTCCATAAACTTGCTCACTCTTCTGCATTTCAGGTTAGAATCTGTACACTCTCCTAGACAATGTGTCTGCCAGGTATTAACTCTTATTGCTGCCGCCTATAACAATGAACTGTTCCTTTGATTATAAACCTTGATGCAATTTATAGAGCAAATTTTATCTTGATTTGGGGGAAAGAGTCTACTTATTACAAATCTATTCAGTGCATTTTTAGAAAGAAAAATTAAAATGTCATATATGAGTTCTCTGAAGATCTAGAATGGATTCATTCTTTTTGTTAGTCACTTGCAATTATTGCATTTTAGTATGCCTGTTAAGAATAAGCATAGCATTTGACTGTAAGAATGTTTGGAGAAGAGAATAAAGATCCGTGGCAGGTTTTGGACATGGTCTCTAGTTGTTTTCTCGTCTGTCTGGCTTTAAGGAGTGTGAGCTGACAGGCTCATAAGTTGGCTACACTACCTCACCCTCTGGAAATCTCCTCAAATTCTGAAATGTATGTCAGACCAGTTGGGCAGTCTCCAGACATCTAGAGAACACCTCTCAATTGGTGACTACCCCTAGGAAATGCTATGCTAATCTCTGCTGAAAATATTCTCAGGATAACTAATTACTTTAAAAATGCCACGTTGCCATGGTATGTGAAACATGGGTGGAGGGTCATGCAGTTGGGATTCAAATTAAGTCTCTAGGTTATAAGCTTTCATTTTTTTGTTGTTTTCAGTTTGTGTTTAATTTGAAACACAATGAGAAAACCATCATACCAGGCTTGGCTTGCTTGCTCTTTTGCCTTTCCTCCTCCTGGCAGCTTTGCCCTCTACCTCCTGAATTCCCACTGGTGTTCTGTTTTAAAGGCAGAAGTTTTCCCATAGGGGCCCTGGGTGTGACCCCTGTGAAGCGCCATCGACCACAGGAAACATGAACAGGTGATCTGAGGGCCACAACCACAACAAACAAAGAAAACCACACAAAAACCCTGCCTCAATATGCAGAGTAGCTGTTTTAGTGATAGACAATCCAATGATCATTTTTCTAAAAGTAGGGATTGATGGATATGCACCATCATTCACACACACACAAAATTTAATTTTAGTTTTATACTTTGGCCTACTAAGGAAAGCCATCTCGAGGGTTTTTGAGGGAGAGAAGGAAGGGAGCATAACTGAAGAAGAAGTAAAAGATGAAAGGAAAAAGGAGAAGGGTAAGGTTGATGATGAAGCTAACATGTATTGACCATCTGCACTATGTATGCCCCTTGCTAAATTTAGGGGGCTGGGCATTTTACAGGAGAAGGAAACACTGCCAAGACTTGGGGATGGGGAGATAAGCTTAGCCATTGGGGAGCAGGGAAGAGCTGGATTTCAAAAGCGAGAGTTATTTATGGTGTGTGTTTTTATGGATGTTTTGTTTTTCCTTTTGCTCTTGTTTTGCTTCTTGGTGTTCTGGAAGTTTGAAGTAGCCTTCCCTGTAGTTATCAGTTAACTTACCAACTGGGACCTGAAGCCCATAGGCACCTCATCCCCCGGAGCCTGAAGTTTAGATTTGAGTAAGGAGTGCATTGATGCACGACCCCCTGACTCCCATTCTTAAAATCAAATTCCCTCAATTTGCTTGCTTTTTTGTTTTAAAACACTACTTATTTCCTTCAGCGTGGTTTTTATTATTGACCTAGAACTATTGAATTTCTGTGACTTTGAAAAGAGAAAAAGAAAAGATCTTTCCTTTTCTTCAGTCTGCAAAGTTGTGATATGTGATTAATGAATTAATTGCTCTAAATTCTTTTTTTTCTTTTTTTCTTTTTTTAAAGATTTTATTTATTTATTTGAGAGAGAGAATGAGAGAGAGCACATGAGAGGGGGGGAGGGCCAGAGGGAGAAGCAGACTCCCTGCCAAGCAGGGAGCCCAATGCGGGACTCGATCCAGGGACTCCAGGATCATGACCTGAGCCGAAGGCAGTCGCTTAACCAACTGAGCCACCCAGGCACCCCAATTGCTCTAAATTCTTAATATGATACTATTATACTTAGGCTTAACTTACTATGTTTTCTCATTCAATGAATAGAACATTTAAATTCCTTATGGGAAATTTTGGGTACAATTAGTAGAGATTGCAGAGCATAATGCTTCCATAAATGTTTCTTTTCAATATTTATTTGCTACTTAGTGCCTTATAAAACAATTCCTAAAGTCACTGGCTATCTCAAATTATCTTCACCTTTCAAGTAATCTCTTTCCTATTTATATTTGATTAAATTATGAGATGTTACTATTTGCCAGGGACTAATCTGGATGCTGGGGATATAAAAATGAATAAGCCATTAGGGGCACCTGGGTGGCTCAGTCAGTTAAGCGTCTGACTCTTGATTCGGCACAAGTCATGATCTCAGAGTCCTGAGATCCAAGTCCTGCTCTGGGCTCTGTGCAGAGTGTGGAGCCTGCTTAAGGATTCTCTCTTCCTCTCCCTGTGCCCCTCCCCAACTCCCTGCTCTCTCTCTAAAAACAAAACAAAACAAAACAAAACAAACAAACCCTATGATCTTTACCCTCAAAGAATTCCTGTGGTCTTTTTTCGTGTTTGTTTATGAGATAATTCGTAATCAACTCTGAATTTGGCAGCCTCAGAAAATATTAGGTTAGTATTTTCATTAACAATCATTTTGGTACCATATTTTTTTCTTCTGTAAAAATCCCTTCCTCTTTTCTAAATTGACATTACCAACTTGGAATACAAATAATCCAGGCTAGTATCAAAGGAAAATTAATCCCTTTCTCTGGTCAGTGCCATGATCGGCCGCATGTGCTGGTCACCTGCCAATCACAAGTGTTGTTCTGAGCTACATAGTTCTAGCCAACAGATTCTTCTATCGTGCCATATTTCTGAAACCTTATTTTCCTAGAAGCATGAGCTTTAACTTTGCAACGTTTCTGAAATTCTCACACACCCAGTATCACAGTTTTTGCTGGGTAAAACCACTTAGCAACAACTTATAACAAGAATTATATTTATCTTGTTTTTGCTTCACGTTGTGAGGAGAGTCTGCGCTGCTAGAGTTTTAAGATAAGAAAAAAAAAGTGATTGAGTGGGCAAATTAAAACTATGATAGCCAAGGGGTTAGGCATATAACCTTTTACTCTGTATCTCTATTAAAAATAATTTATTTGAGAAGATGATTAGGAAGAAAAAAATGAAAAAATATTTTAAAATTCTTATGAAACAAAGGTATTAATGGCAGTGCCAGGTGATAAGGTGTTAGATTGGACACGGTTTCGGAAAAGTATGTATTCAGATGTGAAGTCAAGGTGAAAAAATTTTTTTTAAAGATTTTACTTATTTGAGAGAGAGAGAGCATGGGGGGCAGAGCAGCAGACTCCCTGCTGAACTGGAGGAGGGGCTGGGCTCAATCCCAGGACCCTGAGATCAGGACCTGAGCCTACGGCAGGCAGATGGTTAACCTACTGAGCCACCCAAGTGCCCCAGGGGGAAATATTTTAACATATGAATACTGTACACTAAGGGACAATACATTTTTTTTTTTAAGATTTTATTTATTTGACAGAGAGAGACACAGTGAGAGAGGGAACACAAGCAGGAGGAGTGGGAGAGGGAGAAGCAGGCTTCCCGCGGAGCAGGGAGCCCGATGCGGGGCTTGATCCCAGGATCCTGAGATCATGACCTGAGCCGAAGGCAGACGCTTAACGACTGAGCCACCCAGGCGCCCCGGGACAATACATTTTATATGGGCTCTGGTGAAAGAAGATACAGTCTTCTCCTTTTTTCCTTCTAAGTATCTGGGAAAATATCTGGAGACCTTGCTTTGAGGATGTTTTCGGGATCCACTTGGGTTATATTTTTCAGCTGAGTCTGAACTAACACCAGGCCTTTTAGGCAGACGTTAGCAAAAGCCGTGGTCAGGACATGTTCACATCTCCCTGCATGGTCCGGAGCACTTCCTGGTATAAGTCACACACTTTCCCAGCTCAGCACAGCCGGCCAAGCATTTCCTGAGGAGCCCCTGCTGCCCAGCTCTATCCATGCTGAGGACTGTGCAGAGGATGCCAAGACGTCCAGGAAGGCTTTAGGAAATAAGGGACCATATGGAGTAGGTTTCACAGTGGGACAGACACTGAGGGAAAGGTATTTCATCGCATTCCCACAACCACTCTGAAGACAGGTACGATGATCCATCTTTGCTCACGTGGGAGCATGGTTTTCAAGGCGAGGGGTCTGTGGAAAGAGGCCATGGCTGTGGGGGGACTCCGGGGGTGTGCTGTTGACCGTTGTACCATCCTGCTCTCCTAACCGTAAAACCATCAGCCATCTCCAGGGGCTAGAGACTGTTTTACCCTGTCACCTCACTGGATGCCCTTGTTAGTTAAGGTGTGTATGAACTCTGAGATGGTTGATCTATATGGCCCTAACACATTTCCTGTTCGGTTATCATCGACACAAGAAACCATCCAAATCTGATCCGTATCCCGGTAGCAGCTCTACTTCAGAACACACAGGGCAGCTGAAATCGAGAAATTAATTTTCTGTGTGGGAGAGGTACCAGTCCCAGAGACCCACCCCCCTGCAGCCCCCTACTGCAAGAGTGGGGCCATTCTAGAGTGTCCGCCAGCAGGACGTGACCGCATGTGTCTCATATTCCCATGTCTGATGCTTAGGCCCCAGGAGAACCTCATAGATACCCACCATCTTCTCAAAGAGCAGATCTGCCGTGGGCATCCCATGAGGGCCTGGAGAGGTGGGGCCATTGTGTGGAGCACCTTTCCTTTCTCTTCGATATAGGAGTTTATCTCAGGAAAGGGGGCCACTGCCGACAAAACCTAGGAGGCTCTGTAGATCTCTGTTCGAAAATTTGAAATCACTGATGATTTTTCAAAAAGTTAAATTTGAAAAATTTCATCAATGCTCACACCTCCCTATTGGCAGATTATGATCAGTGTCTTTTGTTAATTTCTGAAAAAAAAAAAAGATTAATAGCACAAGGGACAGAGATAGCATTTTTGTGTGAACTATACACTTCTTGTCACCACCTCCCCTACCCTCACCTGGCCCCCACCAGCGATTTGTGGCCTATTCCCTAGAGGTCGGCTTATTGCCACATTAGGGTCTTCAGCACCTCCCGTGCCGGGAGGATACTGCCACAGTGGGCCCCCCAGAAGGTCCCCACGGTGCTAGTTTTCTCTACAGATCTGTCCAAGAGCAATCTGAGGGATTGGAATGGGATTGGGTCCTTCAAGAAATGGTCTGTTTTAAGGAAAGAGTTATCAACCTTTCCTATTTCCAGTATGGAAGGAAAAAGGAAAGAAATATTCAGATTATTTTGAGGATACTCTCTCATTTCTATTACACACAAAATAAGTAGTTCCTTCTCAAATGGCTACTGACTGGGCAAAAACATTGTGTGTCTTCAGGCTGAGTGATACCTGTGTTTTTACCAAATTTCTTTTGTCTTCTGTGCTCTTTCATTCATCTGAAAAGAGGCAGATCACAGACTGATTTTAAAAGATAGAACAATGTCCCGACTTCTGCAGAGTAATTTTATCACTGTATTGCTATTAGTGCCTTTCAGTTTATGATTGCTGGTTTCTATAGCATGTCATTTGCATCCGAAAGTAGGTTACAGACCCGTGAGGGAGTTGCAGGTCACCTGTCCAGTTTTGTCATCAAAGTAAACCAAACTCTGGGAGAGGAACTGGGACCATGCACTGGGGTCAGTGGCTCTGCTGTGAACTCTGAAAACAGCATCCGGAGAAGACAAAGGAGAAGCATATGGGTGCGGTGTCTTTACCAAGGTGGAGGAAGCAAAGTGGTAGGTGGGACAGGGCAGCAGTGAGAGCCCAGCGAGGAAGGTGCTGGTGGCTGGAAGCTTCTCTTTGTGGAGCTGTAGATGCAAGCTTGTTTCTGGTGGGAGTGACCAAGTCTCATTCCCAGAGGAGATTTTTTTTTCTTTTAAGGAGTAATAGAGTCTGGGGTGGTTCATGAATGTCATTTCACCCTTCCTTGAAGTTAAGGAGCAGACTAGTTTTCACCCAAAATGCCTCCTTGCCCTCTGAATCTGTCAATACTCATCCCCTTCCTCACCCTGGATTTTAAAATCCTTGCCAGATGCCTTCCTATAAAGCCTTTGACATCCTTTCCCTTTGTGGGGGAAAAAAAAGTAACAATAACAATTAATAGCCGGAGTTAATTGAAGGTTTACAGTGTGCCAGGCATTGCTTCATTATACGCATGATCTCATAAAACCCACCTCAAATGCTACACGTTGGTTGATAGGAAGGTTGATACACGTTGCAGATGAGGAAATCTTAGAGACACAAGTAAGTTGCTTGAGGTCACACAGCAGAGAGCCAGGATTCCCAGCAGACCTGCCTAGGTTCACGCTTTCAACCTGTGAGGAGGGTGAGGGAGGGGTGTGGCTTTCACAGATACTGTGTCTTCTGTTTCTTGTGCAAATATTCATTTCTAACACCCTCTTTGGAGAGAGATGACGTGTAGAGTATTAAACAAGAAAATTCAACGGAATAAATTTGAAGTTCTAATTTGCTTCATTAATCAGTTCACCAATTGGGCATCGTCCCATCTAGCAAGGAGAGGGGAACTCTGAGGCAATATACAAAATGGAAGGTTTTTATAGGAACGAGGGTGGGGCAAGGAGTTATTAGTAAAAGAAAAGAAAAGATTGTGTCCAGCAAGGTTGCTTTTCCTCAGGAGGATCTTACCCTGCAGATTACCTTATCTTCTTTTGGGGCGGGGAGAGGGTCTGTGTGTCAGATTACCACACTGAGGCTAATCAGAAAATTCCTGACTGACAGTTAAGATGACATTTCTGGGCGGGGAGGTTGGAAGTGCAATTAGGTTAGGTATTAAGCCCCCGTTTGGTGACTTGGCCTAATTGACACCATTTTAAGCCTATGGTTTTCTTTTTAACAAGAAGTTGTAGGTGTTTAACTAAGAGCACTGAGATTCATGAGTAAATGGTCCAGCCCCCATCCATTGGGCCAGTCTTGGCAGGAGAGCTAGTGGCAGAAGGTCAGGCCCAGGAGAACCCAGCAGCCCCTTGTCCATCCCTTGACCTCATCTCCTTTCCTGCAGCATAAAATAGCTGCTGCCGTATGATATTGAAAACATGTTGTCTAGTGCTGACAATAAAACATCTGTATTAAGAGTGCTCGTGACAACTCAGGAGCCAGGTCTCTGCTTGCTGAGATATATATGCAAACTTCTGTAAACAGGTTTCTTTTTCCTAGTACTTTGAAGAGATAATATATTTTTTACTGCAAAAGCTTTAGGGTTTCTTGTTCTGTGCATCTGAATATCTCTCAGCACACAATTGTAAGATGAAAAAAAGCCCTCTTTTTGCTAACTCAACAATAAGAGTTGATTACTTACATCATGCCCCCACAAATTATATGACCACAAGAAAGGGCATATTGAGAAGCCTATTGTCTAACCTCGTTTAGAATTAACATAATCCATGTTCTTTTTCTTTGTCCTTCACCCAACATTTTCTCCTGCCTGATTTGAATAATAAAATGGCCTGTCCTGTTTGGATGATAAGAAGTGTCTTATCTTCTACTGAGAAATGATAGATAGTATTGGCTGAGATTTCCTAATTTCTATGCCTTATTCAAAATGTCTTAGATCTTTTATACTAATACCTATAACACATTTTATTTCCTTCCATAATTTATCTGTTCTGTATTATCCATCTCCTACTAATTCAAACCTCATCAGGAAAAGAGAAACAAAGCTTATGCTAACCATTATTCCTTCTTGAGTTGTATTAGAATGTCAGCAGTTCTATTTTAAGATCCTAAGCTCAAAAGCTCATTTCTAAGAGTGTGAATATGTCTAGACTACAATCTCAAAGCAGCCCTAGAATGTAGAGAAAAAAATTAATGTTTAACATTTCTTAGAAATGTGATTTTTAAACTTAAAAGATAATTTAAATAATAATATTAATCATTAAAGCTAATAACTCCTGCCTATAAATAGGTAATCTCTAAAATTTTTTTAGGCTATTCTTTTAAAAATAAAAAAAAAATTGTTTTTCTGTAGAAATGACATTAAAGGTGATGATAAAGGTTTCAGGCTAGTTCACAAAAGGCTGTTTAACCTACACTGAGCCTGAGTCCCGGTTTTCTCTGAGCCCTGGCCTGCTGGGGGCAGGGGGCAGGGGGTAGGGCAAAAGTCTTTCTGGTGTCCACAAAAACTCCCCATGCACCCTAGTTTAGGCTTCTGTGATTTCTCCCTTTGATCTTTCTTCAGGTCAGTGCCAAATCAATCTTTCCTACAACCCAGACCTGGTTATATCACTATCTTGCTAAAAAACCTCCAGTGAGTTCCCAGGGACAACTGAATTGAGACAGGACTTAGGATCCTGCACACTCTGCTCTCAACCCACATTTCTAGACCTTATTAATAGTTTCCTCCCCCCAACTAGCATGTGCTGTGTTCATCTCCAACAGGCTACCTCAGTTTGCCAGGTATAATTCACAGTTTCATTCTTTTCCTTCAGTTCTGCCTCTGGCTCATTTCTGTCCTTCAAAATTTAGCACAAATGCAACAACTGTGAAGTCTTTCCAAACCTTCAGGTCAGAAGTAATCAGTCTGTCCTCAGAAATCTCTTAACACTTTAAATATATTTCTTATGCATCACTTGCATTCAATTTTATATTTATTCAACAAACAGCACAAGACTTTGCTGTAATTCTGTTATTCCTTGATTTTTTAAAAGTGGGTTATTTGACCAACTAATAAAGTGAAAATTAGAAAACATCTACTTCCTAAATTTACTCCAGAGACTTTGTCTTTCATGAATCCCACTTACAAAGGTGAAGACAGGAATTCATGCTGTGTGGTTGCAATGCTAATTCTTTTCTCCTCTCTGGACCATTAAGTAATTGGGATGAGTGGAGTGGTTCTGGAAGCTAGCAATGATGGTGGTTAAGGAAGGAAAAGAACAATGAAACACATTTGTGTGTATTTGTTTCAATTTTTAGGTAAAAGTAGTCCTTGGGAGAGTTAAATCTCATTTGCATTGTGCTTTATTCAGTTAGTTGAATGATACCTTGCTGGAATTTGTAATGGGAAATGGGCCTTCTGACTGGGATAGGTATCAGTTAGGAAATTTCACCATTGACAGGCTTAAAAGCAAGAGAATGAATGAGCTCAAGTAAGTGGAAAATCCAGAAGTGGCCCTCAGGGTGGATTTGAGCCAGAGATTTATGAGGTCTCAGCATTATGGCTTCATTTCTTTGAAAAGCTCTTGACTTTGTTGTCCTGTGTGTGCCATCTTTGACGTCATGGGAGTAAGATGGCCACCAAGACCTCCCAGGGCTCTTATATGTTCCCAGCTCATGTGGAGGAAGGCGGGGGGGGGGGGGGGGGGGGGAGCTTCTCTTTCCCCAACTATTGAACAAAATCATGAGCTTCTCTCTGATTGCACTAAATTATATTACATGTCTACCTCCACAGTGTGCAGGGAAAAAACGATTGACTTCGGCTAATCAAGCCTGCTTCTGGAGCTGGGGGTGCTATTGATCCTCCCCAAACAACACAGATACTGATGTGGCAAGCACAGTGTCTGTCCACCCCAGGCTGGCTTGGAGTCCAGGACTGATGGGGAGACTTTGACTAGCCTGAAGGCAGCATGAAGTCACTGTACCTGTGAGTTCCCCAATAGGACCAGGATGAGGCAGGGAGTAAGCAAGGGGCTCATTTATCTTTTAACAACCTCTCTTCTGCTCTGTGCCGGGCATTCATCTAGGTGAGGGAGGTGTGAGGTGAACAACACAGACCAGGTTCCTGCCCCTCTCAGAATTTACAGTCTATTGGAAAAGGAAACAAATTAAGCGAACAAGAGAATTTCAGATTGTAACTCGGGCTGTGAAGGAAATGACAGAATGCCTTACAGAGATGGGGGGTGAGGGACTTTTAGGAAAATGGCTAGATTTCAGAAAGAAGAAGGCAAAAAAACAAACTTTGCCTGTCTGCAGTTTTGCTGAGGGCATTGGCTGGCTTGCTGTCCTGTGGAGGCTGCCAGGGCCTAAGCAGAGGTGTCCAGATCAATCTGGAAAGTCACAAAGGGAGCTTCTCCCAATTCACCTGGGTTTTCACAGTTCCTGCTAACCCAGATCAGCCGTTCTGGCTCTCCAAGAGTCTCTCCTTCTTGGTCCAGCCTTTCTTTCTAAAATGCAGAAGGGAAGGAGGTAGATGTAGAAGAGAAGCTGAAACCATAGCCCTCACCAGCCCGTATCCTGCCACTTCCCCATCCCTTCTTACTGGAGCAGCAAGGGCAATGTTCAAGAGAGACCCCCACTGAACAGGCCCTTTAGAAGAGTTCCCTCCTAGAAACACTGCGTACTGACATTTCCTCACCCCTGGAAATGTCGCATGATGTTTTGAGCTGCTTGAAATGCTATTTCCATAGTATTTGCTTTAGAATATCCATAGCTTTGTGATGTTATTTGTAACCTCAGCACGTAGACACACAGCTTTAAGCTTTTCAAAAATATGTGTAATTGAGAAGTCTTTCTTGGATTTACATCTAACAGTAAATATATAAGACCCTGTTTGATCTTTGCTTCACTGGAAATGAAACTAGCCATATGAAGAATTCTTAAGATCAAAATATTCTTTATATATGTATAATTCATGAAAGTACAGAGAAGAATTGGTATTGGTAGGTTCATCAATAAACTTGAGGGGAGTTTTATTGTTTTTATTTTTGGCAAATGGATCACTAGTGATTTTATGCTTTTGTATAGAAATTGTATTGTCTGTGGTTTAGTAGTTTGGTCCAAGACCATATTTGAATTGCTGGTATTTTCTTAGGCCATGTATCAAAGCTTGGGCTTTGGAGGGGGTGGACAGTCTCCATTCTAAAACATTTGTGTGAGTGTAGCCTTCAACATTTTTTAGGTTGAAAGTAGTTCTGAGAAAACTAACTACAATATCTAGTTTCTTAGAAAATATTAAAAACTCTTTGCCTAACATTAGCCATATGGTGCCACATAGGATCATTATAACTTGATTTTATAACTTGACCAAAGCATTCATAAAGTGGATGGCAATGAAATGGGAATAAACAAGTTAAAGATAAAAAAAAAAAAGACCCAGATGAAACATATTAAATGCTAAATAATAGAAAACACATTTGTTTTAAGATGAGAAAAATGTTAAACTAGTTGTATTGAGGTTTCCATAAGCAGTGTTCCTGCCTCTGAGTTATAACCAAACATTTTCCATGGCATTCTCTTTAATTTGCCAAGTGTGTGTGACATAATGAAGTTAAGTAACATCATGGGGCTGATAGAAGGCCTTGCATTTTTTTTTTTAAAGATTTTATTTTATTTATTTATTTATTTATTTATTTGAGAGAGAGCACAAGATGGGGCAGGGTCAAAGGGAGAAGCAGACTCTGTGCCGAGCAGGGAGCCCAATGCGGGACTCGATTCCGGGACTCCGGGATCGTGACCCGAGCCGAAGGCAGTCGCTTAACCAACTGAGCTACCCAGGCGCCCCAAGGCCTTGCATTTTTAATCTTATGCTGAAGGACAACTGATAGAAGCAACTCATCAAAACTCCCTTTATGTAAAAACATCTTGTGATTAAGCATTTAAGCCTTAGTACTTAATTTAGTTTGCAGAGTTTTATGGGAATTGTTTATAATTCTCATTGAGAATTATAAGGTGCCAAAGAGAAATTTTCTTTTCACTGTCCCTTTCCTCCAATTTAAATGGAACCTGGCACAGAGGACTTCACATTTTTATTATTTGGTGATTATTTAAAATGTAAGAGAATCATCCTGCCTTGCAAAATGATTCACAGCAGTGTCTTTTAAATCAAGACTTTGGAGGGGCGCCTGGGTGGCTCAGTCGGTTGGCCTACTGCCTCTTGATTTTGATTCAGGTCATGATCTCAGGGCTGTGGGATCACCCTGCCTCCAGCTCTGTGCTCAGTAGGGAGTCTGCTGGAGATTCTCTGTCTCCCTCTCCCACTGCTCCTCCACCTGCTCGTGTGCCCTCTCCCTCCCTCCCTCCCTCTCTCTCTCTAAAATAAACAAATAAATCTTTAAAAAAAAAAAAAAATCAAGACTTTGGATAGGCTTTATTTCATGTCTCCTAAAAATGTTTGGCCAGTATCTTTCGGACATACACCTTTGGGATCCACAATTTTCATTGTGGAGCCGAGATCATTCGGAGGCCCTGCCCTTTTTTCCTTCCTCACAGACTGCTTCAGCTGTGATTGTTACAGTTTTTGCCTTATTATGGATTGGATACATCTGAAACCGCATGAGATAGTACGGACACCAGCTCCATTACTTCTGGTAATAGTGCCATGGTCCCCTTTGTCACCACGCCTAACGCCCTAGTCATTCCTGAGGTACATCCTTTTTTTGCTTCTGAACGGAGTCCCATAGCTCAAGGTGATAATGGTTCTGCCAGCAAAGCGTCTCTACTATATTATCTCTCCTTCCTATTGGATAGGTAGCCTGGTGCACTGCAGGATACAGAGAAGTTGGTTCAGGGGAGCTCTCTGGAGTCCTGTGTTCAAAAGGATTCCGAGGCCATGTCCAAGCTTTCAGTAGAAAATTAATTTGTTTGCAGTGGTAAAGAAATAGAGAGGATCAGCACATAGGCCACCAGTTTGTTGCAACTAATGTAGTGAATAAAGCCCTGGATTTTGGAATTAAGGAGACCTGAGTTTCATCCATGGCTGCAAAACTTACCAACCATGTGATCAGGGGCAAGTCATTTAGTTTCCTTATGTTAAATAGAGATCATAGATTAACTTCAAATGAATTGAATTGAATTCAACTGAACTAGTATTTATTAAACATTTCCTGTGCATAAAGCAAATCTGAATTTGTGGTTGATTGTTTTAAGGAACAAATAACAGCTATTACCCTACAAAGTATTATACAAAATGTAAATGGTTTTATTGTGTTCAATGTCTTCTACCAGCGCCTTAGCTTAGGGTCTCATTACCTTTCTCTTGAACAGTTAGTTTCCTCACTATTCTTCACACAAAACTTCCTCAAAAAAAAAAAAAAAAAGGAATTGTTCTTTGTGATAAAGCGAGGCATTGATCATGTCACCCTCCAATTCCCAAACCTTCTGTGGCAGTCATTGTTCCTTTCCTGGCAGTGACTCTCTCTTGTTTTCTAGTCTCTTATCCACACATCCTCCTTCAGGGACACAGTGAACAGCTGGTGGAGCCTGAGGAGAAGGATGTTGGCAGCCTGGGTTGAGGGGCTGGGCTCAGGGTCTAAAAGGAGAAGGCTGAGAGAAAGTAGAGTGGGGAGCCAAGAGAAGCTCCACTTTTAACTGCCAATCCGCCAGTCTCTCTTTCTTCTAAAGTTCTGCCCCATTTCCACCTCCACTGCCACCCCACCTCCGCCATCTTATCTATTCGGTCTTCTCCTACTTATGTCTCCTCTGTTTTATCTTTCAGTTTTCATCTCCCTATTTAAAGCATAATATGGAACTCAAGTATATTTTTATAATCTGCTATGTTTACTGAATTAATTTTATGTCCTCTGTTCTTAATTTTACAAGCAAGAGAGAACATTTCCTTATTTCTGGTTTCTTTCTCACTCTCTCAACACCTACCCTAAAAAACAAAACAAAACACTTTGTTGAGTTTTTCCTTTTGCGGAGTTTAATTTTTTCCTGTGGCTTGATAATTTTCATCAAAGAAAAAGTTCCCTATTCTTGTCTAAAATAGTGAATTCAACTAGTGTATTTAAATTATGACTACATTAACAGAATTTCTTGTTTGTGTACATCTTTCCACATTTTATAAAGCTGTAGCTCTCCACAAGGAACAGTTTTGCCTTCTAGGGGACATTGGGCAATATATGGAGACATTTTTGCTTGTCATTTCTAGGAGTGGGAGGGAAAGCTCCTGGCATTTGCTGGTAGAGGGTAGGGATGCTGCTAAACTGTCCTACAATACACAGGGCAGCCCTCACAATAAAGAATTATCTGGCCCAAACTATCCATTGTGCCAAGGTTGACAAACCCAGGTATAAATTAGGATCAGCCTATGTGGTGCTCATACTGAAAGCTTGGTGAATAATTTCTATAAAATGTTTATTTAGTTGAATCTAAAATCTCTTAAAGCTAAAGGAATCAACTTATGCTTTCCCTGTAACCACATTTCTTTAGCTATATATTGTATTACTCAAATAATCTAGATTTTTCCATTGCTGGTATTCAGTGATTTCTTCTTCTAATTCTTACGACATATTTTTCCACAATGTCATATTCTAATTAATGAGGAAAAAAGATATTTAGTCAATGTATTTCGTACTATTTATTATAGAATAGGTATGGTTTTAGAGAAAGCTGAGGGTATTTTTGATGGTTTATTTATTTATATTTTAAAAAATACCTGTTAAGTGTTCTTTAGGAATTTGATTATAAAACTTACTAGATATTTACTCCAGTGTGTCCACTTTTCCCCTCTCAATACAGCTAAGGTATATTTCATATATAACCAACGTGTGATATAGAACAGCCAGCATATCTTTTACCAAGAGCCTCCTTCTTGTCCTTATTTATAGATGCCATTTTTCTAAAATTATTATTACTTAAAATATTCATCTGATTCCTTCCTCACCATGTCATTTCTTATAAGCTTCCAAGATTTCAAGTTATGGGCCAATGAGCATACTAGAGGAGTGATAAATTATGAAGACTGACTATACATTAGCAGAGTTCAATGTTGTAGTTAAAATGTGCACAAGTTAATCCGACATATAGTTAATGATTTACATATTCGTCACAGTGCTGCCTGGTAATTAGGCATATGGTAAGCAGTTCAGAGAAATTACTGTAATTAGTATTCCATCTACATGGCCAAACTACATTTTTGTAAGGTGGTTTTTTTTTTTCCCCTGCTTGCTTAGTTATTTCTCCAGTGTCTGTAATCAATGTCAGCGTTGACATTCTCCCTCATATGGAACTGTGGAACTGTGTATACTTTCTGTACACTTAAATTGTCTTCTGTCTCTTTCTCACACACACACACACACACACACACACACACTCTTCTTTTTCTCATTCAGACACACTTACATGAAAGACTAGCATGCTCAAGCTGCTCCCTCTCTTGTATTATTATTCTGGGGCTTGGGAATGTTAGGAATAAGGAAGTGTTTGGGAGATAACACTAGTCACTCCTCTGTTTATCATAATTTCTGATAATATGGATGAATTCATCATTTTCATTTAAGAAAAAAGAAGGCATAAAAGATAGAAGGAAAAGGGCATGAACTAGAACCCAAGGTACCAGTGATTGCATATGTGTGTTTCCCCATAAGTAGGGCATCATTTTCGGCCTATAACTTAAGGAAATAAAACATCATGTTCTAAAGCACAAGAACTCAAAGCTGTAACCAGACTGTGGGACACAAACAAAATGGTACCATTGGTCATATGTACCAACCAAGAACTGTCTTGTGCTTATTTTATTTATTCATGCTTGTTATGTAGGCTGGCTGGGTCCAAGGACCCAGAGGGAGTCCCACAGGACCAGTCAGGAGGGTCCTTGGCTTTGCACAGGATGGAAATCAAACACAAGCTGAGAGGAAGTGAGAGCAGAGTTTATTGAATATATAGAGAGTGGTGCAGGCACATAGTATCTGGAAGACTCAAAAAAGTTAAGGAGATGGAGTCTCGTTTCTGTTTGGGGTCTAGGGTTTTTATTGAGGATGGTGGTCTGGTGTATGTTTCCTCTCAGGCATCTGGGAACTGGTTAGAACAAAGATGAGTGCCCAGGTGTCCTTCATAAGTCACTTATGTCCTGGAGCTGGGGGTCTTGGTGAGTCGTTGGTCTGGAAAACATACATGGCAACCCCACCTAGTTACTCCTTAGATGTTATCTTTGTGCTGGAAGACTCCAAAGAAATCATTAACTCCTTGCCTTTTACAAGGAGGACATAGATTATCTGTACTATAAGGCATGTGGGAGGTGGGGGTGCAGGTCCTAGCAAGAATAGAGGTGGCAGAAAAAGCAGTCCTTTGTAGGATTCCTTCAGTCTCCCTCTCTCACCTAAACAGGAAGTTTTAAAATTACACTTCACAATTCCTTTTAAACCAATCAGACTATACTAAATTTTTTTCTTCAGTGTTGTTGCAAATATGCTAAAATGGTGAGACTATAGCCAATTTTGATTCTCATTATTTACGAATGAAATCTTGGTAGTATAGGAAATGTTTACTGCTAATGTGTCCTCTCACTCATTTGTAAGAGCAAGTTTTTCAGACCTTTCTATTTACATACACAAGACTTAATTAAATATCTTCGCAAGGACTTGAGGTGGGAAATATGTTTCATTTCTTTTGCAAAGTTTTTCCTGGAAAACTAGGCAGGGACCACTATTTAGCCAACAATTGAAGAGACTGTCCATTGTGGCCTACTTTCTTAGGAATAAGATATTTATAGGCATTTTGTAGTTCCAGAAAGTAATCTTGTATCTATATTTGGAACTTTTTTAGGCTTTCCCAGACTTTAAGTGTGAGTTCAAAGGTAGCCTTTGGAAGCAATAATGGAAGGGAATCAAAACAAACCAAATTAAAAGAACAGGGTTAACCTAACCAGGCATATCTGCCTCACTTTGGTGCCTTGTGCTATTTGGATCATATATGTTAGATCCATGTAAATTAATGTTTTCATATATATTTGAAAACCTCTACAATATTAATAATCTTGGGGCACCTGGGTGGCTTAGTCGGTTGAGCAGCCAACTCTTGGTTTCAGCTCAGGTTATGATCTCAGTGTCCTGGGATTGAGCCCCTTGTCCCCATGTCCGGCTCCGCCCTTGATGGGAAGTCTGCTTGTACGTTCTCTCTCCCTCTCCCTCTGCCTCTCCCCCAACTCCCTCCCTCTCTCTCTTATAAATAAATAAATAAATACATAAATAAATCTTCTAAAAAAACAATCTTACCTGTTGCTCATGGAGATGGTCTCTCAATTCTGAATGAAATGTAATTATTATAAACAAAAATTAAGAAAAATTAAAATGTTTAAGATATACTAAGCCAGTCATCTAAGTACTTACATGTCAAATATAATTTTATTGATTACACTCTCCTTTATCAGGTGTGTATGTTTTTTATAGTGTTTCCTGAATCAAGTTCCTTGTTGTTCTCAGTTTCGTTTTATTTTTAAGTGAGTGATTTGGAATTTTTATGTTTCACTTACATGGGTGGGGAAGACTTAGCCTACCACCAATAAAATCCCGCAACTAACTAATTATAAAAGTTAGTTGATGTAGTACTTTAAAAATGTGTTTATTTCTCTTTTTCCCCCTATGGTTTAATAGCCTTTGATAGAAAAAAAAAAACCTAGAATGTGCATTCTTGTGACTCTGCTTGCCATAGTTCCAGCAATATCGTCAAAGTATTCATTGTACACATCAGTTCATTCATCCCTTTGATATTCATTGAGCTCCTGAAGAGTCAGATTGAATTTTTCTCACCCACTCTCCAATCCAGCTAGTTTTATTCACAGTTGGTCCCTGCCCTCCATTCTTTCTACAGAGGCTGGGTCAAGGCAGTCCTCATTTCTCATGGCATTGGGGGCAGTACCTTGGCTGGTTTTCTTGCTTCCAGCCTTGCACTTTTCACATCTTTCCTTCACATTGCCTCAAATGTTCTCTCTAAACTGCAAACCTGATCAAGTCACTCTCATTCTTTAAAAGACAGTACTTTAATAGATCGAGGACCCTCCTTACTACCCTTTCCCCATCCTCTAAGGATAAAGTCTGTGCTGCTTTAAGTGGTCCCAGAAACCTACGTCATCTGGCCCCTACCCACCTCTCCACATTCCTCTTCCTTTGTTCCACTGTTCAACTGAACCACTATGACTATGACTAATGGATGGCTTTAGTTCTCCACTCTGTGCTGCCTTAGACCTCCCCTCCCCTTGACTTTGTGTTCTATAGCCTGGAATACATTATCCTCTCTTCACCTAGTTTATCTCCACAGGTTCTTCCCATTTTACCTCAAGTTTGACCTCTTCTGTGAGCCTTTAACCCACAGGCAGATGGAATGTGTCCCTCTTCTGAGCATCCAAGCTCCTAGACACACCTCTGTCTTCTATCCTTGCACTCTTACCACCTCATGTGGAAATGATCTGTTGTGTAGATTTGTCTTTCCCTCTAGTTGAAAAGTTCACCTAAGCTAAGGACCATACCCTCTTCATGTTGGTATGCTAGTGCTGAACTCATAAGAGATATAAAATAATTTCTCTGTGAAGCTTTACTAGATTCCTTGATAAAAAGAATGTTGCTGTTTTCAGTATTCTTTCTTTTTTAAGATTATTTATTTAGAGAGAGAGTGCTCATGAGCCGGGGGGGGGTGGTGGGAAGGGGCAGACGGAGAGGAAGAGTAATTCAAGTAGACTCCCCACCGAGCTCGGAACTCGATGCGGGGCTCCATGTCATGACTCTCAGATCATGACCTCAGTCGAAATCAAGAGTCAGACACTTAACCAGTTGAGCCACCCAGGTGCCCCTGTTCTCTATATGCTTTCAAAGACAATAGATCATCTTCACTTGTTTTTTAAAGTTCTAATAGCATATTAAAATTGCTTCACTTTCCTTTACTTTTCTTTATTGTTGCTACATACGGTTTCACCAAAGTCTCTCAGAGACCTGTGGTTCTAGAAGCAGAGTTCATCAATTTTCTACCCTGTTTCAAAATAGATATTTAAAATACTTCTTTCCCTTGGGGGAACATACATGTTTAACATCTCATCTCTAAAGTTTTTCTAAATGATGATGTCAAAGTGCAGTACACTGTAGCTGTATCCTTCTAAGAATGTTTGGAAGCAATGGAATGTGGTTAGTTAAGTTATGGAGGAGAAAAAAGAGCACTTTTTTAAAGAGAGCTTTAGGTTTGTGTGAACTAGAAAAAATACATTGATGAGAGGGTCGAGCAGCCACTGACAGTAATCTGTAATCTTTGTAGTGCTTTGGAATTAAGTGTTTTTGTGGTATTTGTAGAATTTTTTATTTATTTATTTATTTTTTAAGATTTTATTTATTTATTTGACAGAGAGAGACCCAGCGAGAGAGGGAACACAAGCAGGGGGAGTGGGAGAGGGAGGAGCAGGCTTCCTGCAGAGCAGGGAGCCCGATGCGGGGCTCGATCCCAGGACCCTGGGATCATGACCTGAGCCGAAGGCAGACGCTTAACGACTGAGCCATCCAGGCGCCCCTGTAGGATTTTTTTAAAAGATTTTTTATTCATTTGGGAGAGAGAGAGAGAGAGAGTGAGAGAGAGCACAGTGGGGAGAGGGGCAGAGGGAGAGGGAGAAGCAGGTTCCCTGCTGAGCAGAGAGCCCAACATGGGGCTCCATCACAGGACCCCAGAATCATGACCAGAGCTGAAGGCAGGCGCTTAACTGACTGAGCCCCCAGGCACCCCTAGAATTTTTTTAAATGTGTATTGTTAGTACTATATGTAATAGTCCATTTTTTTCATTGAGATTGACTTATTTTACTTCCACTAAAAAATGTATTTATTATGTTAAAAGTGGGCTTATCTTCAAGTTTATGCAGTGTTGGCAATCCCTGATTTTTTGGTATACTATATGGATACCAAGTTATACAGACCACTGTAAAATAGTTATATTTTCTCATAAAATGGATGCTTTCTTATGTTCCTCTCTAAAATCTTGACATAAAATAATTCATAGAAAGAGCTAACCAGGGGCACCGGGGTGGCTCAGTGGTTAAGTGTCTGCCTTCGGCCCAGGTCATGGTCCCAGGGTCCTGGGATCCAGCCCCATATTGGGCTCCCTGCTCAGCGGGAAGCCTGCTTCTCCCTCTCCCACTTCCCCTGCTTGTGTTCCCTCTCTCGCTGTGTCTCTCTCTGTCAAATAAATAAATAAAATATTAAAAAAAAAAAAAAGAAATAGCTAACCACATGCTATAAATGTGAAGGACGTGACTAACCATCTCTGGTATCATTTAAAGAGAACAACCTACCCAAAGGCCATGGGAATAAGGGTAGTGTGTGCCTTGATTATATAGAGGACTTGCTGTACTTTAAAATAGATACAGCTTAGAAAAATACACCCGTGTTGTAACTTCAAGGGGGCTGATGTAAAACTAAATACTGTCTCCACAAACCATGAACCATCTAGCCATAATTGGTCTTCTATTGTTATACTTATAAATGCATATTAAAGATAATTCTGAATGACCAAAACATACTTAAAAATCCACCCAAAGAATTTTCATCTGAAGTTATTTTCTTTCCTATAAGAAAAATATACATTCAAGAATACCTGAACATGATTGACTTTTTAGTCACACTCCAGTTTGGAACTACTCTTTCTGTTAATCATCCTTGCAGCATCTAAATATTTGAAAGTGAAGGTCCTTTGTGTAATAGAGTTTGGAGAAGAAACATTGATGAAATCTGAGCTCTTGGCCATCTTCTCTCCTTTGTCCTCTCTGTTCCTCCTGAGTGCCCATTGTAAGTGGCAAGCTTAGGATCCAGGAACAATCACAAAGGAAGAACCATCGGACCACAGGGCTTTACACAACCCTATTTTCAAGTGCCCCCCTCCCCAGCCCCGCATCCAGCACTCTCCAGTGCAGCCACTTTGAACTTCCCACCACTTTCCCGTACATTTTGGTGCCTCTGTCCCTTTCCTCATGCTGCTCCCTCTTTTTCTTAAGAAAGAGCTTACTCCTACTTCTGGGCCCAGCTCAGAGATCAGAATGCAGGGCAGAGGCTCTGTGCACACTAGCTCTCTTCTCTCCTTGCTCCCAGGCTGGAGGAGCCCCTCTCCTCTCTGCTAGGAGAGACCTTCCCAGTACAGAACACTCTGGGGCTCTCACATCAGAGTGCACCAAGTTCAAGTTCTGGCTCAGACATGTGTGTGGCTGTGCGCCCCCAGGTCCTTTGCCAGGCAAACCCTTAATTTCATCTATATAACCATGTCATACTTAATTCAACGCTACATCATAGTGTCACATGAAATCCTGTATATAAAGGAATTAGCATCGTGCCTGGCACATAGGAAGTGCTCAGTGAATGGAAACTATTAATGACTTTGTCAAAGTTGATAATGTATGCTCTCTTCTTTAAGGATAGAGACAGGATTTTATTCTTCTTTGAATATCTACCATATCTGGCATATAGATGCTGGAGAAATGTTTACCAAGTGGATGAATTAATGAATAAGTTTGGAGTGGTGGTTGTGAATGAACAGCAAGACTATTTCACATCTTTCTGGAAAAGCTGCCTTCCCCCTTCACCTCTTATCCCTTTGTCTGCTGGAGTTTCTGTGGCCCCCTGGTGGTAGTTTGGACCCCTTGAAAGTAACTACCGAGACAGAGTAGATGTCCTTGTTTTGAGTCTCATTTATTCATTGAGCGTTTATTAAACAAATACTATGAGCTTCTCCTTTGTGTACAGGCACAACTTTACATCCGAAAGCAAAGTTTCACTTTTACACTGCTGAAAAGGAATCGATTTGGGCTTGTGTGTTGTTATATACGTAGCCAAGTCCATGCACCATCATGTTTCAGCATATTTCAATCATGCCTGTCTCCCTCTGAGATATCAGGGGCTTCCCACTTATCTTTCCAGCCAAGAAAAATTTCCTTGAATCATCCAGGGCTACTTACCTTATGCCTGAATCTCCAAATGAACAGATAAAGATCCTGAGATGTTTAGCAGGAAGGGCTACCAGATATAAGGTTCCATGTGTGGAACAGGGAAATGAGAGGTGGTCAAAGCAGAAACTGCCGACGTTAGAGAGATAGTTGACTGACCCTTTATCCTAGGAAACACCTTTACATGGCAAGAGAGCTCTCCATGGACAGTGAACTCCTTGAGGTCACATACTGTATCCTGGACCCTTTGTGGGATCCTCCAGAATACTTGATAAAAATTGTACTGTTGGATCACTTCTATTGGATACTAACTGACATCTGGCTAACATTTTCCGAAGTATAAGGCCTCAAAAATATATTAGTAAATGGGATCAAAAAACTTGACAGTGTTGCCCAATTATGTATATTAAGGATGGATGAGTCCACTGAATTAAATTAGTTTTAGAGATTTTTGCTCATCGCTGACTCACTTCAGATTTGTGCAAAGAGAGAAAGGCCGTTTACCTTGATTTTGACTCATACTCTGGGGGTTAATAATATAATGATTAAGGTAAGAGTCATCGAAAGCTGTTGGAAATAATGTAATAATGCCTATAGTTTTATTCTTTGTATTGCATTTTAATGAAAGATCCTAATGAAAAATATATAAAAAGCAAAAAAGTCTACCACCGAATAATCAGTGCAGGTATTTAAAGTGCGAGGTGAGATTCTCCAAGAAGTAGTGATTGTGTAACACGTTATGTGACACTCCCTTCAGTAAGAAGAGGGCACATTAGAGCATAAAAGTCCCTTCTGATATGTCCCAGCTGGTACTAGCCAAGATAAGTTTCCTTGAATCCTCCAAGGCTATTTACCTTCTGCTAAAATCTATACTACAGCATGATGTGTAATAGAGCATCTACATTGAGGTAACATGGTATAATCTCAGGAATCAGAAGGAATAACAAAAACATGGAAGAGAAGGTTGGAGAGTTCCCTCCATCTGCCCTGCCCCTTACCCCAATCAGGAGAATATGAAAAGGGAAACAGGGTAGATGAAAATAGACGAAGAGGGAAGGGAGTCTCCACAGCCGAGCCCACTGAAAACCTGCTTCCCAATGAGGCTGTTTCATAGTGGATGTGGAAGATGCTATGGTCAATGTGGTGACAAACCCCAGGGGTTTATTTTGCACACAGCTGTACTCAAAACGCACCACAATTTATTTCTTTATAGTAGCTTTACGGAGCTACGATTCGCACACCGTACAACTCACCTACTTAAAGTGTACAATTGACTGATTTTTAGTATATTCATAGCATTGTGCAACCATCACCACAATCAAGTTTAGATTTTCATCACCCCAAAATAAACCCCATACCCATTAGCAGTCCCACAGTTCATTTTTATTCAAATGGAAGGAGGAAAATCCTATATTTATAAACCTGGATTTATAACATGGTCCTTTTGTTTAACAAAGTACTATTATAATTGGGGATAAAGCAAGAAATGGTAATTTGAATATTATGTAGATAATCCAATTTAGTTTTTTTGTAAACATTTTTGTAATTTTTAAAAAAATTTGTAAAATTCAACATTTTATACTGTTTCCTTGAGACAGAACTCTGTAGTCTACCTGAGTCATTATTAGTCATTTCCAGAACCTCTCATGTCACCCATCTAATGAGAATATTCTTTGGAAACACTTTGTGACCTTTTGTTTAAATATTATTATTGAATAAGTTTCTTATGATAATTAATCCCCAGAACCTGTAGAACACAAGTTTGGCCATTCAAAACAATTAATTCTGTATGGCAGGGGCGCCTGGATGGCTTAGTCAGTTGAGTGTCCAACTCTTTGTTTCAGCTCAGGCCATGATCTCAGGGTTGTGGGCTTGAACCCTGTGTGGGCTCCACGCTCAGTGTGGTATCTGCTTGAGATTCTTTACCTCTCCCTCTCCAATCCCCATGGCTTCCCCCTGCCTCTCCCCCACCTTGCGTATTCTCTTTCTCGCAAATAAATAAATGAAATCTTAAAAAAAAATTCTCTATGGCAAAACATTATACAAATTTCAAGTTAGGAGACAAAAAATACTGTGTGTAAAACATATGTCTTAGAAAGGACTTCATTTTGTAACACAAAGAGTATGTGCTGATCAATAAAGAAAAGGACAAACAACAGAAAAATGGATGGATATGAAAATTCAGTTAATATGAGAGAAAGCCCAAATGACTAAATATATGGGGGGAAATTTTTCAATTTAAGAAGTAGTAGCAAAATGTAAATTACCACAACAGCGAAATGCCATTTTTACTCAACAGGTAAAGAATGTGTTGTGAAAGCAAGAAGAAATTCATTCTCATACAAAGTTGATGAGAATGTGGATCGTGCCAAAGAGCACTAATTTATAAAAATTTTAAAGGCACATCTGTCTTTGATCATTGATCCAGCAACTGTGTCTCTAGAAATTTTGTATACAGAAGTTTATATATAAAGTTTATTGCAGTTTATTTGTAGCCACAAAAATCTAGAGAAAAAAGTAAAAGCTATTAACAGAGGTCTGGCTAAATTAATGAAGATATATCCATTTGATGTAATACTACATTGTCACTAATAAAAATTAAGTCAACCTAAATGGGCCAATATGGAAAGTTGCTCAATATATATTGCTTTTTTTTTTTTAAAGATTTTATTTATTTATTTGAGAGAGACAATGAGATAGAGAAAGCATGAGAGGGGGGAGGGTCAGAGGGAGAAGCAG
>NW_023270316.1:65876046-66032269 GCF_011800145.1 Mirounga leonina
GATCATGACCTGAGCCGAAGGCAGTTGCTTAACCTACTGAGCCACCCCGATAATGTTATTTTTTAAGAAGGAATTTGGCTTGGGCGCCTGGGTGGCTCAGTTGGTTAAGTGACTGCCTTCGGCTCAGGTCATGATCCTGGAGTCCCGGGATCGAGTCCCGCATCGGGCTCCCTGCTCGAAGCAGAGGGAGTCTGCTTCTCCCTCTGACCCTCCCCCCTCTCATGCTTTCTCTATCTCATTGTCTCTCTCAAATAAATAAATAAAATCTTTAAAAAAAAAAAATAACATTATCACCAAATCCTTGCCGGGGGGGGGGGGGGGGGGCGGAGATGAGAAAACGAACCAGCATCACAAGATGCCTTACTATATTCCTAACAAAATTAACAAAAAGTAATTTAAATAATTAAAAGAAAAATGAAAAAAAATCAATAAATCTTCAGCTGTATCCAAACAAAGAAAGAAGAACAAGTCTATTTTAAAAAGTGGTTGCCAAGGAAGGACATGGAAAATTCTAGTGTGGCCCAGCATGACTTAGCTCCTAACTCCTAATTTGAGAAGATTTATTGCTTTCTTTTAACTTTTTTGCAGTTTGGATTTTTACAATGGGTATATATCATCTCTCTAAAAACAATAAATCCATTTAAAACATTTTGATGGATTATTTTCAAAGAACAAGAGGAAAATTATGCATTAACTGTTTATATTTGGCATGTATGAACATGCTTTCCTCCCTGAGTAGGACCCAGTAGACCTCACATAGAATCATGTGGTTGCTAAGAGACTATCATGTTTGATATCGTCTCTGTTAGCCTGAAGGATGTTTAGGTCTCTTTAATTTTTATTGGGTACATGATGTACCAGAAAGGTTGAGGAGAATGAGATGACTTTTCTGTTTTCTAACGAGAACAGGTTTTTAGCAATTACTGAAATATATTTCTGCTAATATTTTCAGAAAGGAAAAAAAAATCCTCTCTATGTGAAATTGAATGTCTTTAAATATGGCTTGACACGTTTTCTTTGTTTTGGAAATAAAGGTCCAGATTTACCATAAAATACAAGTTTACCTTAGCTCAACATTTCCATTTATTGGGTAAATATTTGAAGATGATAAGTCTAGCCACAAAAAGAAGTTATCTACTGTAGTCATTCAGTGAATTACTCTACCAGAGATAACTACTGTGGGGATTGCAGTAATGACTCATTTGTTTGATGGCTGAGGGCCAAGTGCAAATAGACTATTACCTGATTTCATACAGCTTCCCTGCAAGTCAACTATATTATCTCCCTGCTAACCAGACCCTTCTCACTGAAAGACCACAATCCCTCCAAAATCCTATATACTGTCATATTAGATGGCTGTCTTCCTATGACTACAATATTTATTAGCCTTGAAATACTAATAACCCAGGGACTTACATAAGTACTGAACAGGGAATTCATTTCAAGCCACATTTGACCCCTTGTTTTAAAGGTGATCTTCAAATAGGTTTAAGGGAAATAAATCAAATTTTCAATCCATAGTCTGCTTTCTCCTAATAAAAAAGAAAAGAGGCTTTAAATGTTTCTAACCTTTTTCTTCTTTTCTTCACTTTGGAACAGAAGATTAATCACACCTACCCAGAGATTAATTTAATGTCTGTCATTTGGAATAGAAGGGAAAATAGATAAATGGCTCCTGAAGAGAGTACTTTAAAATTAAACTATACAACCAAGGATTTTATTAGGCCGTTGATGGGGAGGATACTTCTTATTAAAAAGAAAGTCAATAACAAGGAAACACGGGAAACAGGATAATAAATATTACACTTTTTGGCAAAAGTGAGGAAAGGAAATTTTAAGTTTTCAGAGTAAGAGATGGGGAATCCGTAAGAATTAACTCACCCTTAAAATGTCCCTCTCACATTGCATGACTGAAAGAATCTGGAAAGAAGAAATTGTTTAGAAGTTTGTCTGGTCCAGGAAAACTTTGTCATTCATAACTTTACCTGCCCTATATATGCGTGGGCATGCCTTCCTGCAAAGGTTTCTATTTGTATCTGATATTACTCTGTCCTTAACAAAAACCCTAGCTATAAGACGTAAGTGATTAAATGATGTTAATGAGGTCAGTTCCTAGATAATGATGGTCTTCCTCAGGTTTTCACAGAATAAAAAACTGGGGATTTTGTTTTAAAGATGATATTAATGACCACTCTCCCCAAATTCCCATTTTCTTATTCTTCCCTACACACAGCATCCTTTGTGATCTGTGAGCAGCCCAGATCCTGCAGCCAGAAATCCAGTGATCAGCATAATGGGTCACAAAAATGATGGCAATGATCTTGTCTGCTTGCACACCATTTTAACTGTTCCATCCAACACTCCAAGACCCAGCCGAGCTGCTATCAGTGCAGCTCTGGCAATAGCTGGGGTATTCCCCAGGAATGCCCATTTCACATTAGTTTAGCCATTTTCAGGGGTTAGCCTCCCTGCCTTGTCCATTCGAACAGGTCGTCTGCAGCCCTTGGATAACCTGTGATTTTCCCCCAAGACTTTTAACATGTCACATCATTAGCTGTGTGTGACAAGTGTGTCACCTAAGAGATTGCCAAGTGTAGACTGTAGAATAGCAGGATTTATCTACCGAGGCATACTCTCTGTCAAAGATAGAAGCAATTCAGAAACAGTTCTTCTTTCAGTTGTATTGCAAGGTAATGTTTGGGGAGTCACCATCCAGCTGAAAACACAGTTGCTTTCTCAGCATGGATGGTAGTAGGGCTAAAGGTTGGGCGGTTACCCTGGAGAAGTTTAGAATATATTATTGATCCTAGGTAGCGCAGTTTTTTTTATCTCTGACTTATATTAAACCTGCGAAACTTTGTCTCTGGGTTTTCAATTTTTTTTATCCTATTTAATCTTTAAAAGAAATAAACTGACTTGCTGTTTTCCCTGGAGCAGTGGAAGAGTCAGGAAACCTAAGACTAGAAAAGTGGTCCTAATGTGGGTGTTGTCTGGTTCATGTACTGAGTTATTTTAAAAAGAGAAGAATTTATTTCATCCCTGTTCCCTGGGTTCTTTCATGCCACTGTCTTCAAAGAGTATCCTAGAAACCCATAGGCATAACTGATTCACGGAAAACTAATTTATATGCAGCACTTAATTTAATTTTTCCAGTGGATCTCCCTGGTGGCACTCTTCAGAGACTTTTAGAAAAGCAGTATCGCTTGCGTGGCACCAATGGGGGACTCTTACTAAGATCTTTTTTTCTTCAGATAGGTACTTCCGTAATACACCAGGAAGTCACTAATTCTAAAGCCTTCTCATAGTTAGAACAATAGTTAAACCGTTGCAGAAAAACATAACTGGCTGCCATACTTTTATGTATTTCCTTGGAAGGAAATGAAAGCTTTCTTAAGAACCTATTCAACCATTAGATAATATGTCTAGGGAAATTTTTTTTAAGATTTTTTATTTATTTCAGAGGAGAGAGAGAGAGCACACAAGCAGGGGGGAGGGGCAGAGGGAGAAGCAGTCAGCAGGGAGCCCAATATGGGGCTCGATCCCAGGAGCCTGAGATCATGACCTGAGCCAAAGGCAGACGCTTAACCAACTGAGCTATCCAGGCGCCCCTCTCTAGGGAACTTCTGCTACTATTTTAATTCCCTTTTTTAGGTGGTACATTATTTTAGGTACAGAACATCTTTATGCTATCTCCATAATAATTGTTTATGATGGAAGAACAATCACAAAATGTTTGCAAAGTTGTATTTCTTCGGACTACAGAATCATTACTTTATCATTACTTTTGCGTTCTAAGGTTCTGATTATTTTAGTTTTGATCATGGGCTCACAAATCAGTAGCAGAATTATATATATATATATTTTTTTTTTTTTTTAAAGATTTTATTTATTTATTTGAGAGAGAGAGAATGAGAGACAGACAGCATGAGAGGGAAGAGGATCAGAGGGAGAAGCAGGCCCCCCGCTGAGCAGGGAGCCCGATGTGGGACTCGATCCCGGGACTCCAGGATCATGACCTGAGCTGAAGGCAGTCGCTTAACCAACTGAGCCACCCAGGTGCCCCAGAATTATATATTAAAAAATGAATTCGAAGGGTTTATGTAGGGTATGACTAATTCAATTCCTGATTTTTTGTGCTCTAACAAATGTACACACTTGTGTTACCTGTTTCTTCCCTGAAGTAGCTGAGTTTTTGTTTTTTGTTTGTTTGTTTGTTTCTTTCTTTCTTTCCTGAAGTAGCTGAGTTTTATCAACCCCTGTGATTGTCCTCATTCCTTGAAGGCAAAACCTCTAAATTAAATTCTATCCCAATGAGACTTTGCTCAGAAGTAGATTTGCATCACTATTCTTGAGTACCAGAATAGTTTTTTCGATCCCTTTTATAACCATGTAAGTTCAGCTTGTCATTTGTCATGACAGTTTGATTATTTTCTTCTACACCAGGGTTGGAATGTTTATTACTGGTCCTACAGTTAGGGGTTTTTCTCCCCCTCGGTTTCCCTATTGAATTTTTATTTTTTCCTCCTTGAGATGACAGTGCAGGCTCAAAGATGATTTTGGTTGGAGAATTATCTTCTCAAGTCTTGTCTTTACCTCCAGACACAAAAGCAATGACTCCCAAATCTCATTTACTCAATGTGGAATCAGGTTTGGATGTCCTTTCTCAGGATGAGGCTCCGATGATTTCTCTTCAAATGCAGGTACCCCTTCCTGGTGGACAATCTCTATTCCCAATCAGACTTGATGTCCACTTCACAGAACATCTAGATGAGGGTAGGTGAATTTCAGGAAACTTCCTTTGTATGTAAGCCCCTCCCCCCACCAAGAACGTGGTCCTTCTGCTTTAACTGACCAGGTGATAAGCTGGATAGCGCAGGCCCACCTTGCACAGTGCCCTTCTTAACTGTACCATAGATACTTTTCTTGAGCTGTGTGCCTTCCAGTAAAGAAGTTCTAAACCTCTCTAGTTATAAAAAAACCAGGGTACCTATTAAAAATATAAATTTCCAGACCCATTGCATCAAAACATCTGGGAAAGGGTTTGGGGAAGTTGAATGTTTACCAATAACCCTCAAGTGATTCTTATCATTAAGGAAGTCAAGAAACACTACCATTAAATATTGCTCTCTCAATAAGGTATAGGGCTATGTCTGTTATTTAATCCTTTCTAGAGCTACTAATTCCTATTTATTACCATCTATGGCCCTGTTTCTTAAATTATTCCTTGAGTGTTAGAATCATAGTCAGCTAAGGTGCTTGCTCATGATCTAGATGCCTGGCCTATGGGATTGGAATCTCTGGAGACTTGGGCCCAGGAACCTGTTGTTTTTTTTCACATGCTCCCTTAGATCAGAGTTACTGATTCAAGGGTGCCCCTCCATAGTTTTAGCTTTATTGTGAATACAAATCACCAGGAACATTGGTAAAATGCATATTCTGATTCAGTAGGTCTGGGGTGGAGCTTAAGATTCTACAAGCTCCCAGGTGATGTTAAGGCTGCTGGTCCATGAACTACATCAGCACAAGGTACGAGAGAACTTTCCTAAACAAAATGGCCCAAACTATTGGACAGCACAGAGCCTATGACTTTGTTTTTAATGGGAGAAGAATAGACCCTATTGTTATTCAAACTGTACTAGTCTTAATCTCATTCAGGGGGCATAAGACAATTCAGAATAAAACCTTATCCTTTGTGAATGACACACCTGGCTTTCTCAACTGTCATTACTTTGTGTTGCCCACCAGCTCCACACCTTCACGTTTCCCAGTGAGCCCCCTTCCAGACCTCCTGACCATGAACCACTCAGAGCAGTGCTAGGCCACTGGACCAAAGATGTACATTTATCCTTGTTTCTGCATGGCTAAGATAAAGTTGGTCATAAAGGAGCCTTACCCAAGGAGAGAGCTATCAAATTTAATTTCAGTTAATACTTCTATGGTATTTTTTTTTTGGCTTCCTTTATTTCCTTTTCTCTAGGAGGAGTTCATACTCACTTTCTAGCTTTCAGTTCTTGAGTAATTTATCTGTTTCTTATTTCTTATCTATCTTTCAGATCCTTTCTATTTTGTAGCTAATGAAAACCAGGTGGTCATGAATTGCTCATAAATGTGAACTCTTATTCTTCTTCCAAAGTCTGCTTTCAGCTAGGTCTCTGGACGATAGTTTATTGTTTTTGAACATTTGAGTTGGGACCAAATCTAAATTGGGACAGATATTTGTTGCTTTTTCAAGACTGATTTGTCTTGCTAATTCATCTCATTCTGTTAGTTTAATCCTTCTTTCCAAATGCCACATTGCACAATTACTTCAAACTCTGAGCCTCTGGATTTTCCTCAGTAATTTTCTTATCTGTATACCAGAGAATGGCAAAAGGTTTCTGGTCTATGGACCCACACCATCATGATCACCAGGAGATTTTTTTAATGCCCCGGGTCTCACTTCCAGTGACTCCAATTGAGTAGGTCAAGGGAAGGACAAGGATTTGTAAAGAGCTAGAAAATCTGTCCTTTATCCTACAGGAAGACCATAGGCCTTGGTAAGCTTTTGGCTCTCTCCTGCCCTTTGGCACATGATGACACTGCATGTGCAGACCCCTCAGGAGGACTCAGCAGTACACCCACCAAAGATCGTGTAGGCTGAGATTTTCCTGCCCACCCACACCCCATCTGGTCCATCCTTGAGCTTCGTGGACTCGATCTTCACATCATACCCCGGGTTTTTCTCTTCTGTCCATTTCCATTACCTCTACCATGGTCCAGGCCACCATCCTTTCTCACTTAGATTAGCTCCTCTGAAACCCTTCCTCTACACAGCAGCAAGGGCGACCTTTTAGACTCACAAATTAAATGCCTTAGCCTAAAACCCTTCTATAACTTCCTATCATGCATAATGTACAATCCAAACCTCTCCCTTGGTCTTCCCAATCCTGACTTGATCTGTCCTCTGCCTCCATTTCTTTCCTCTAATCTACACATGGTTGGCTCTGTCTTGTGTTCAGAGCTCACTTTCAATGTCCTCTACTCCCAGACACCTTCTCTGACCACCAGTAGAGAGAAACCAGTCACTCAGGCACTCACTGTCACATCATCCTTTCAATTCTTGGCAAAGTGCTTATAAAACCAGCGCTTCTCCTTGTTTTTGTTTTTTAAGGCCCATTTCCTCTACTAGAGGATAAATTCTATGAGGGTGGTTACTCCTTCTCCCAATTGACCACTGTATCCTGGCTCCTAAACAGCAGGGACTTGGCAAATATTTTCACAATAAATGAATTTAAACTGAGCAGGAAGTATGAGCCGCGGTTAGCCAGGTGAGGTGGTAGGAGGGCCAACTTGATTCTTGTGCACGGATATTAAAGTTCTAATGCTCAAAGGGAGGAGGATATTTAGCGCATGTAAGGAACTGAAATAATGTGTCCAAAGCAAAGAAGAGACAGAGGCTGAGGTAGACTGGAGTCTTACAGAATATGCTAAGGATGTTCTCAAAAATCAGCAAGGAGTCATGGAAAGGTTTTTGGCAGGGGAATAACAACAGATTTCCTGACAAAACTTCTCAAGAAAGGCTTGTCCTTAAGTTGTGTCACACGTGATGTTGTAGGTTGAATAATCTGGCCACCCAAAGATATCAGCTCGGAAATGTTACCTTATTTGGAAAAAGCATCTCTGCAGATATAATTAGGTTAAGGATCTGGAGATGAGGAGATTACCTTGGATTGTCCAGGTGGGCCCAAACACAAATGTCCTCATATGAACCAGGCAAAAGGGGATAAAATAGGCACGCACAGCAGATGTTCATGTGAAGATGGAAACAGAGATGTCAGTGATGTGGCCATGAGTCAAGGAATGCCTGGAGCCACCAGAAACTGGAGGAGGCAAGAAATGGATTCTTACCTGGAGCCTTCGGAGGGACTGCGGCCCTGCAACAGCTTGCTTTTGGTCTTCTGGTCTCTAACACCAGGGGTGGATAAATTTTGGTCACTTTAAGCCACCATGTTTGAGGTAGTTTATTACAGCAGCATTTGGAAATTAACACACGCACTTTGCAAAAAAGAGAAATAGAAATAGAAATTCAGATGTGCACTGTCATGCATGGGAACCCACCCCATCAGTGTGGGCCCAGAGTGTGAGACTGGAGATGCTCGTTCATCTGCTGTTTCTTCAGTCAGCCTTTTTCCCTTGTGGATGTTCTCATGACTCTAATGGATGAAGGTAAGCCTGTTTCATACAACATGATGCTTGACTCAAGCCAGCTACTTCCTTTTGTGCTAGGAGGGAATGCTGTGTGTGTTGTAGAAACAAAGAGCAACCAAACAAGATCATGCTAAGGCTATTTATCGTAAGTTTGCTAGAGCAAAGGAGTCAGCCACCATCATTTGCATTTTGGCAGAGACTTAAAGCAGGCAGAGGAGTGGGAAAGCTTTATAAACGGCGAAAAGGGAAGGCTTCAGGTGTGGGCTGATTGTTGGTGTGGGGAAGCTGTGGGCGGGCTAGCTATGTGATTGGCTGGGGTGCATATTAGCTTTCTCAGTTCTAAGTTGGAAACAGAGACAAAAATTAGGGAAAGCTGTCAGTTAGTAATCAAGTCTTGGCCATTTGGGGCCAATTGTTATGGGAGTTACTGGTTAGCTTCCTGGGTCTTTACTAGGGAATGCAACCTGTCTTGTGGCTAGTCTGACTTACAGCAGGCTGGTTTCCTGGCTGGTTACCATAGTTAAAGCTTTGGCTTCCTGGGCAGCTTGCTGCAAGTAGTGGGTCAGAGTGCTATTGTACTGTGGTCCAGCCATTGTCCATTTGTGAACTCAGTCACTCAGTGTTGTCAGACTTCAGCGAAGACCGAGAAGGCATCCCTCTTGAGCTGGATGACATGCATGCATCTATCAACGGGAACACGTTGGCCAAAAGGCCCTCAGCATCTGTGATTTGTTCAAACCTCCCACCAAAGGCAATGGGTTTCTGATGAGAAGCTCCGAGCCAGCCAAGGGGTGCTTCTCAATTTTAGTAACTGCTTTACTTTAAAAAAGATGAAGATTGTTGGTAAGGTTGCATGGGCTAATGAAGAGGCAGCAGATCTTGGGCAAACAGCTGAGGACTGTCATAGAAAAAAAAAAAAAAGGCTGCCCTCAGGGACAAGTTTTCATGCTGATGAGGTTGGGCTTTTATGGGGAAAAGAAGCTTACCAACTCCACTTATATTTTAGACCTCCAGAAAGACAAGATCCTGACTTCCTTTCAGAGAAAGGGTATGTGATTGTGTCGTTTTGAGGCAATTCTGCCTGGCTTAATGAATAGAGTTGCATATTCCCAGTCTCAATAGGTAACAACAGATATCTGTTGCACTCAGCTAAAGTGGCTCGGGTAGCACTATTTGGGGATGGGTTCCAAAAGTTTCATTGCAAGGTCAAATGGTCCCTGGAAGAGAAATAATGACTTGGAGAGCAGCTGAGTATGGGCAATGCTCCGGGCCCTTTTCCAACACTGAGATTTGTACAACACAGAGTGGAAGGCTTCTTTCTCAACACTGTGCTCCATGACCTTCTCCATTCTCCAGACTCTCAAGTGAGAAACCCCCAGTGTTTCAAGACCCCATGTCTCTATGTTCTCAGAGATAGGTAAAGCAATGGATGCTGATCCAATTTTAGCAGACAATTGGAAGACCTTCGGTGTTGCCAGTTGCATCATCTACACAGTAGTGGATTCATATAAGCCTGAACTATCAATTTGTGTTGGCCAGAGCTATAGAAAGAATGTATAATATGCATTGTTTCAGGGACCCAGGCAGGTGGTTAGTGACGGCTTCATTAACACCCTCAAGGAAGAATTTAAGAATTGATTGAAGACCATGGGAAACATGGCCTAGTAAAGAGACCCAGCAATGGTTCTCAACCAGGTGCAATATGACCCCAGGGGACACGTGGCAATGTGTGGAGACATCTTCAGTCATCACAACTAAAGAGGTGCTACTGGCATCTAGTATGTAGAGACCAGGGGGCACTAAGCAGTACAGTTGGCATGAGGGACAAAGGAAAGAACAAAATCAGTTTCGGGAAATGAAGACTTGGTGGAACAAGGCACAGACCAGCTTTTCTTGCCTAGCATCTGGAGGTCTCCCTCTTTTTCTCCCTTTCCCCCAGGGCTGAAACTCAGAGACTGCATGACAAGCTGGCTGGGACCTTGTGGACGAGAACACTTGTGGGTGACAGAAACAAGATAGCAAGAACCTGGGTAACCAGGCGAATCTCCTAGAGCAAAACTGTCCCCCGTCCCTGACCTCCCTGACCTCCCTATAACTCTCAGCTGTTACGTAGGAAAAACTAATTCTTATTTGACTATTAGGAAAAAGGAAAGTATTTGGAGAAGAGAATCATTCTGAGTGGTGACTCTTGCGACGTTAGTGCAGAAAATCCCAGCGCCATCAAGCCTTGTGCAGAGGTTACATAAAGGAGTCTCAGCCGGCGAGTGCTTCCAGAGCTGGTTCGTGTTAGTTTCACAGCGAGCAGCCCCGGCTGTGGGAACACGTGTGCGCCATCTGGAGTGCTTAGCTGGGTGTTCTGAAAAGTTGTGGTGGGCCAGTCTAGGTGCTGGGTTTAGACACGCGTAGCTGTATTTTTAGAAGGTACTTTAAAAAATCTCAATTTCTGGGACTTTACTCTCCAGCTAAGCGACTCCAACCAATGCCTTCACTTTCAGCTCAGTCTGCTACATACTTTGTTTTTTAAAAACTATGTTTTAGAGTGTTTCAGTCTTGACCGCTTTTATTCCAGACATGCTGCCTATGGAGCTGAGGGAAGTTACACTGGTTCCAAACCCCACAGCCAGTAGGGATGGGAATTCCACTGTAGTGTCAGGACTGACTCAGAATCCAGGTGGCACAGAATTGGGAGAACAGGCTTCGGTCCTTGCTGGGGAGACGCAGACTGACCCTTCCTGTAAGGAGCCTACATTTGGATATCCTATAATGCTGCAGTGAAGTGTGAAAATCATGTTTCTACAGAAGTAAACCTTGGTTGTCGGACATACCCAAGAATGCACTGTTCAGTTCACCCATGGATGAACTGGACAAGCAGGGTGGTGAAGGCTTCGAAACCATGAGACAGACATGGTGAATCCCCCAGGCCCCAGAGGTGCTCCAGAGAGAGCTGGACAACCACTTCTAGAGATAGGAGAGAATATTCATGAATCGAGGAGAGAGTTGATTTGGTAACCACTGATAACCTTGAAGGATTCTCAGAGGGCTCCTTCCAGCTCAGAGCAGACGAACATGTAAGAGCAACTTGTTGGAGAGTTACAGACAGAATCCCGAGTTCTCTCTCGGTCATTGAGCTTGTGCCATTTTTATAAAAAGTCTCTAGAACCGAATGTGCTTCCTGACTCTCTTTTGCATATAACCAAAGAGAGGAATGTTATTCCATTTGGAGGCTTTGTGCCTTTGCCAAGTTGAGAGGAAGCTTGTCTTTGTAATCAGGATGGGGAGGAGAGCACAAAGCGTCTACTGCTCATGATGGATTCTTCCAGATGAACTTGCCCATCTCCTTAACAGTTCTGAACAACTGAATTTAGAGCAGATACCAGTTGAGAGGCCCCTGCCTGTATTCTGGCTGGTTTTGAAAAGAGAGTAAAAGAGTAAAAAGATAGCTTGTTTAAAAAATATTCCCTAGCTGGCATGCAGCCTGTCACTAAGGCTGTCTAGACACTTGGGAGTTTCCCCTTTGCTCTTCAAGAGTCTCCAAAAGGCACAGGTGGGCCCCCTTGAATGCTGTGTGAGCTCAGGTGAGCTGGTGGTGCCTGGGGTGGCATTCTGTCACCATTTCTCTTCTTTAGCACTTTCCACAACACTACAGCCTACCTACCAACTGTTTCCGAGTCGGGGGAGAATCTGCATAAGTGGAGGTTCTTATGCCACTGGGAACATGGCCAAAGAATTTATTCCTTTTTGAGTCTCCCCTATACATCTGCATCTGGGTTGTCTTCTAAATCTGTCCATTTCAGGAGGCTCATTTCTTAAATTGGGGTCCAGGGTGAAGGTGGGAAATGTTTTAACTTCTGTCTTACCGAATCTTGAGGACATCTGTAAGGCAAACATTAGTATAGACCATATGGTGAATGATACTTTCCCCTCTCACAGAACTGTGAATATAGGGACTTTCTAAAGTAGGGATTTAATTAAATCAGGTTCAGTCGCCAGAGACCCATTTAATGTGTTTGATCTGATTTTCTATGCTTTGGGTAGGCTTCAACCTTTAATAGCAAGAGAAATTCCTATCCCAAAGTTGCCTTCAAGTGGCTTACCTACAGTCCTTCAATATCGTCTTTCTTCCTTCCTTCCTTTCTTCCTTCCTTCCTTCCTTCCTTCCTTCCTTTTTCTTTCTTTCTTTCTTTCTTTCTTTCTTTCTTTCTTTCTTTCTTTCTTTCTTTCTTTTCTTTCTTTCTTTCTTTCTTTCTTTCTTTCTTCCTTCCTTCCTTCCTTCCTTCCTTCCTTCCTTCCTTCCTTCCTTCCTTCCTTCTTTCTTTTCTTTCTTTCTTTCTTTCTTTCTTTCTTTCTTTCTTTCTTTCTTTCTTTCTTTCTTTCTTTCTTTCTTTCTTTCTTCCTTTCTTTCTTCCTTTCTTTCTTCTTTCTTCTCTCTCTCTTTCTCCTCTCTTCCTTCCTTCCTTTCTTTTCAAGATTTATTTATTTATTTTAGAGAGAGAGGACAAGCGAGCATGAGGGGCAGAGGCAGAGGGAGAGAGAATCTCAAGCAGACTCCTTGCTCAGCAAGGAGCCTGATGCGGGGCTGGATCTCATGACTCTGAGATCATGACCTGAGCTGAAACCAAGAATCTGACGCTTAACCGACTGTGCCACCCAGGCGTCCCCAGTATGATCTTTCTTAAGGAGTGTCTGTGCTGCCCATTATCTCCATTGCCAAAGGAAATGCATCCCTCATAATACAAGGGTGCCAAAAATATCAGAATGAAGTGATACCTCCCCAAAACAAATGACCCCACAAGAGAGGGAGACTGGAGGGTGCTGTTTTCTTCCTTGCCAGAGGCCATGAAAATGTCTTTTGTGAGAACAAATAAGGGTTTCTGTTTTACTGGCCATTTAAATGTGGTTTTAAGCTGACAAAGATTTTGGCATTCTCTCTAAAGTGGTGAAGCATTTGTCCTTCACTGCATTTTTCTCCATTATAAAATACCATTCCCGTTTAAACTAATTAAAATACTTAAACTCTAAACTTTAATGGGAAAGATGGTTGGAATCTTTTGTTTTTTTCCTAATTTATGGCTTGGAGCTGCCATTTTCTTCTTTCTTTATTTTGACCTTAGGGAAAAAAGCAGTTGCTGTCATTGTTTTGTTTCTGTTTTCCGTTATAGTCAACCCTAGCCTTTCAGAATTATTCTAATTCCTTATATGAGTCATGAAGCTTCACTCTTATTCTGAAGGCAAGAGGTACAAGATTTAAAATATTTATGATTATCTTTCAGACTCCATGACCCCCCCCCAACCTACTACTACACTATAACTCCACTTCTGAAAGAGAGTTCATTGTTTTGTTTTGTTTTCTGATGCAATAGGCATCTTGATAGAGCTGTAGCTTTAGTATCTTCAATTTTTAATTGAAATGGGAACTGGTTGTTTGCCAAGCTTCCCACTACCCACCATCACTCACTCGTTTGTCTGTCCCAACCATGGGCACTGATAGAAAACTTTCAGCTTTTATTCACGGTGGGACAGCTTGCTTAAGTGACAACGTCAGATCCTGGGGTCATGAGGAAGCCCCCAGTCCGAGACTAGGGTTCGGAAACAAGCTGGTTAGCCTCTCTGAGACCCAGCTTCCTTCTCTGTAAAATGAGAAGTTGGATGAGGTCAGTGAATAGTAAGAGTTCACACAAGTGGTAACAGGATCAGTAGCAATTTGGGCCAATATTTATGGAGGAACTTTACATGCTTTTTCGGATGCCAGGACTAGTTAGTACCAAATGGAGTGGGAGGTGGGGGGGGCAGACTAATAAATGACTACTTTTGATAGATTAATAATATGGTGAGAACCAAGTTCAAGAGAAGCTCTAGAAGCATGGTGGGAGCCCACAAGTTCTTTTCAATGCTTTGAAAATCAAACAAAACGCCTACATTGGCTCTGATAAGGCTGAGCTGCCTAACTGAAATGCCTAGTTTCTTTGTGGTAGCTGGAAAATGTCAACTGAGTGTGGTAAGATTGGTTCCATTATGCCGATCCCGAGCCCTGGTTGGTAGTTGTAGCCATAACCAGCAATTCTGGCACCTGTCGCAAACAGCATGCGACAAACCCTAAAATCAACTTTTTAATTCATGTTGCGGCTCACAGATGGGTGTTATTACCAATGTGCACCATCTGGTGGCTTTCTATTTTAACTTTTCATTCTTGCTCACTAGATACAGAGCTTTTTGAATTATTATTTTAAATGTAGTGACCTCTAAACATTCATGACCTGGGACAGAAAGTCCTGGTCATCCTGCCCTCATTATGGTCCTGATTTTGAGTTCAAATGAGCAATGTATTATTACATAAAACAGTTGGTTTCCTAAACCAGTGTTTTTCAAGCATGAGTTCCATGAAATAAAAATTAGCAAAAGAGAACCCTCAGTTTCAAAAATGATTTTGTTAAAAATGACTGCTGGCTAAAAGACTCCATACTGCACTACCAGGTGGCAAGTATTTCGAGTCCCAAAACTTTGTGTGTTCTTCATAATGCCTGCCGTGTTCAGCACTTGGCACACAGTGGACATCTGAAGCATGCCAATGGACCAGCAAGATCACGGCCATCTAATTTGGTTGCTAATATATTTCCAAAAGGCCAGGCCGGTATCCAAGACTAGGACAAACTCTAGGATTCATCATCAGCTTTGTGGACGGAGCCTTGAGCTAAGTGGATGTCCTCTTTGTGTGTTCCCATAGATCTGTTTTGTGAATTAAAACCTCTGTAGACACACCTGTGGACACTGTCACCCCATGAGAACACTTTTTGTGGCTCTGGTCATATCTTCGATGTTATTCTGTTATATGTCTTGCTTACTTCTGTCTTTTAATTTTTGCTTTAAATTTTGCTTCTGTCTTTTAATTTATGTCCAGATGGATAGATTTCTTTCTCTCTCTCTCTCTCTTTCTTTTTAAGAAATAGAATATTTCAGGACCATCTGGCCAGGCTAAAGCAGCCAACAGTGGCCCAAGTAACCATCAGGGAAGCCTGGGCACACTCAGTAATGCCCTGAATCATTTTGTCTCTGCTTTTGACTATGAGGCCACAACTACTAATACCTCAAGGTGGAATTTCTTTCCTTTCCTTTTTCCATCTGAAATCCTTCCTCTTCTTTTTGCACCCCCACCCCACCCCCACAGTTCAATGCATAAGGTTCTCCAGGAGACTTTCTCCATTATCTATTTGCAGCTTTGCAACATTTATATTTTATATACACTTACATTCCTTCTTTACTAAACAATGTGAACTACTTTGTTGGTTTGGGAAAAAGAGGAAAAGATGTTTATATAAAGCCATTCAGAAGGTATAAAGAAAAAAAAACATGTTTTGAGCTTAGAAAATTAGAAATTGCATGAGTAGGGAAGAAAATTTCAAAGTCAAGCATCAGAATTAGATCTGGAATTATTATGATTTCTTTGTTATTGAAATATAAAATGGTAAAAAATGCATAAGGGTTGGGGGCGCCTGAGTGGCTCAGTCGTTAAGCATCTGCCTTCGGCTCAGGTCATGATCCCCGGGTCCTGGGATCCAGCCCCGCATCGGGCTCGGCGGGAAGCCTGCTTCTCCCTCTCCCACTCCCCCTGCTTGTGTTCCCTCTTTCACTGTGTCTGTCTCTGTCAAATAAATAAATAAAATCTTTTAAAAAAATGCATAAGGGGAAAGCTAATCAATTAGAACTCAATTTTAAACTACTATACTTAAAAAGAATACCACATTTAAAGCGAACGTATTTCAACAACTACTTACACAGTTAAATGTTTATAAAATGATAGACAAAGGGAAAGAACTTTAATACAGAGTGCATTCTTACAAACCAATAAGAAAAAGAACATCCCAATTGCAAATGGCCAAAAAACATGAGCAAATAATGGCAAAAGAATACAAATGGCTAACAGGCATATGGGGAAAAATATATAACTTTATTGGTAATCAAACCAATTCAGATTTAAGGCAACAAAGTCTGATATTTGTGTAGAAATTAAAATTTTTTGAGAAGATAGAACATAACCTCAGTGAGGGGTTAGGCTAATGACTACTCTCATACTCTGATGAAAGTACAGTTTGAGTCAGCTTGTCTGGAGGGCAGTTGGTCAAAACCTTTTCAAAAGTGTTTCTCTTTAGACTCACAATCCCACTTCCTTCAGCAGAACTTGTTAAGCATCTAAAATATACCCCCTGGTTTCCAGTAACTAGAAACTAAATTTCAAGGGCCAGGGGCTAAATCTATCCTAAAGAAATAATCAAATAACTGCACGCTCATTGAGAATGGTGTTTTGTTATTTATGATAGTGAAATATTGAACCCAAGTTAAATATCCAACAGTAGGAATTGGGCTAAGCAAATTATGGTACATCCATGTAGTAAAATGTTCCATTAAAGACAGGGTGAAAATGCTCACAATATATCATGGTGTAAAAAGGCCTGGTAGCAGATCGACATATACAGACTAATCCCAAAGTTGTTTAAATAGAAAATGAGTAGAAAAAATTCTAAAAAATTCTAGTTTGTATACCACCCTCCAAAAAAAAAAAAAGTATCACTTGATAGATTTTTTTTTTTTTTTTATTCTCCGTACTTTTCTACTCACGGTGAACATTGATTATCATTACAAGCATAAACATATTTTTTAATTATCCAGAGTGGTTTCTTCAGAACAAGATGGGTAGATTTACACAACATCATAATTGGTCAGTGCAGCTCACTTAGAAGGAAATAAAAAAACCTCTTTGCTATTTAAGATGTTTAGTGTTAAATTTCACGAACACAAACACCAAGGATTTAAGTCTAATAAAAGCAAAGTTGTTTTACATCCTCGGGCCAAGAACCATCCTATAAACATGGTTGTGTGATGGTACACACTCACACGGTGTCCTTGTAGCAGGGTGAATTCATCTCTTCGCCGAGTTTCCTTCTTTTGAGCGAATGCTGTCATTTCTCACATATGGTAAAAAACCATCACTACCATTGCAAGGATCCCAAGAGTGGTAAATTGGGACCTGATGGGTGGAATCCTCCATTGCTGCATATCTTGGTTTATGAGATTGACCTTTTGTCTAACAGTTTTCTTGGAAGAAAGAACAATCTTTCCTCAAAGAAACACATATACACAAATAACACAAGAGGTGGGTGGAGAGAAACCAACAAAAGCACCCTTTTACCAAGCTATTACCCCCAATCTCTCCAAAATATTATTGTAAACAAGGTAAACTAGAAGGCTTAGAGTATTATTTACTTCCATGTCTCAGACGCCCACTCTGCCCTTTTCTCATTGTTTTCTTGGTTCTTTTGTTCTAGATAAGCACAGGGCTGGCAGGAAGTGGATGTGACTAAGGGGGGGCCATATATGTCTGTCTCCGGGTTTACTGTGCATTTTGAATGGTTTATACCATGATCCTATAATGACGTGTGGTTGTTGTTCTTTCCCCCAGAATGTCGAGTGGTGAAGTCCACTTCTTACACCAAAATAGCTTCATCATCCCGCAGGAGCACCACCAAGAGCCCAGGACCTTCCAGGCGCAGCAAATCCCCTGCCTCAACCAGCTCAGGTAAAGCATCAGCGGAGATGAAGAAACTGTCTTTTTTCTGACGCATGATGAGCAGAGGGTGTGTGAAGCCCAGAGTGTGAGGTTTTTAAGATAGAGTAGATTCCGGTTTACAATTTTAGAACAAGTTGGAGTGGTGGAACAGATTTGCCAGAGTCTAGCAGGTTAGCTTTAAGGAAAAGCACCGAGCTTGGGAAAACTTACTTAGCAAAGACTCAGGAAACCCAGATTTGCCCACAAATAGAAGTATACCTCCGACTTCCTTCATTTCTACTACAAAAATCAGTTTTTCAGGCTAAGAGCCCCCAGCCCCGGAAGTCTCTGTTGAAGTGTTTATTCTACTTGGGACTGGCTTACGAGGAGTTTCCAATTTGTCTTTGCTGAACTTCCATATAACATCCATTTTACTTTGGACCCCAGCGTAGCTCTGGAGCTCAAAGCAGGGAGAATGAGAGCCTGGGTCAGGGAAGCTGTGGGGACTCTGGGTCTGTGTCCTGTCTCTCAGGGCCTCTAGCGCTGGTGCTAGAACAGGACGTATACTCACAAAGTGACCATCTCAGCCCTACGTCTTCCTTCTTCAGTCTTAAAAATGACATGCGCCAGTTAGAAGGTGTGTGTTTGGTTTGGTTTGTTTGCTTGTTTTTCTTTTTGGTTTCAGGCAGAAGGTCTATTTCACTATTGAACGGAATTATTTATTAAATAATATAAACTGTTAAGTGGGAATTTATTAAATGATACATCAAGGTGATTGTCTCTAATTTCATGAAGACAGAGAAGCTTTTATAAATAGAGGCAGAGACCTTTGGGGCCTACACGGAGGCCTTCTTGCACTCACCAGCGTGGGCCCAGAGGCATGTGCAAAAATCTCTAAGCTGGGCCTCCAAGGCCTCTGGCATCCCTCACCACCTGTTAAACTACAGTGTAAGTTATAACCTCCGTATTTAAAAATAGAGGTGCTATGATCTGTTTTTCCTAATAAAAAATAAAACCATAACCTCCAAAGTGAGTCTTGGAAAATGGAACTCTTAGTAAGCTGCATAGCTAGAGCACCCAGCTCAACCTGGTTCTCTAAGAGTTACCTTCTCCCTGGGCTTTCACTGCTCGTAGGTATTCCCTAGATCTTCTCCTTTAACACTCCCCCTAAGGGTGGCAACAATGGGCGGCCCCTGCCCCCTTCTCACAGCATGCCCTACATCATAAGCAGTCAGGGAATGCGTCTCAGATCATGTTTGGTACTTGAGATGCAGCTTGTTTGCTCCTCCTAGTTTAAGGGTGGGCTGAGAACTCCTTCCTTAATATGCACCCAGATCGGGTGGAACCCTGCAATGACACTTTGCTAACGGGTAAGGTATTGAGACTCAAAGTTTAGGGTGCATGAATGTCACTTGGGAACGCGGTAAAGTTTGTCATTCTGACTGCTGCCCCCACCCCTCAGATTCTGATGAAGGCCATAAACCCATGTTTTAGCAAGTATTCTAGGTGATTTTAATCAGATGGTTTTTGCACCATACGATCAGAAGCAGTGGGTTCAGGAAGAGGTTCCCAAAATGTGGTTCCCTGGACCAGCAGTATCACCATCACCTGAACACGTGTGAGAAATGCAGTCTTGATGAGCCCCCTCCGCAGACCCACTGAATCAGAGACCCTGGAGCGAGGGCCCAGCCATCTGGGTTTTCACAAGCCCTCCAGGTGATTCCAATGCTCATCCAAGTTTGAGAACTAATGAATTACAGATAACAAAAGGGAAATAAATACACGGAGTCATTTGACCCTGCATAATCTGGCGAGTGATACGGCTTGCTCGTCTTCATTTATTGACATAACAGCAATGACATCCTCTGCTTGCTTCCAAGTGGCGATGTCCATCTTTAACCCTTGCAACCCAAGAGCAGAGCTCTAGATACCATGAAGTGTAGGCCCAGGTTATAATGACCCACCTTCAGAGAGCCAATTACCTGGGACAAGAGAGAATTCCTGTCTGAAGATCATCCCTTCCCTGGAAACAGATAGGGGGAATGTCTTTCCCTTCAAGAGAGATACCACCTACACACAGACCACATTTGTAGAGGTTCACAAATTAACCTTGTTGATTAAGCTTGTTCATTAACCAGCTAACAGGTTAAAACTGAGCTCTTGTGAGCATGTTCAGTCTGGACCAAAGAACACTGCTCATTTTCTCTGAGCAAACCTGGGCTATCGAATGAACCCCCATGGAGCAGTAAGGAAGAAAGAGGTCATGGGCCTAGCCAGCCTGTTGCCCCTAAAATCTTGGCTATTTAGTATAATCATGAAAAGTTATAAAGGACAAAGAAGCCCCACATTACCTGGAACATTGGCAATACTATTAAAAACAACAGTATTAAAAAACAAAATTAGTCCCCAATCCAAAACGAGTCTGACATTAACAAATTTTTTATCTTTTCTCTCTTCTTTCTTAGTATATACCAGGTGTAGGGGGGGGAGACATCTAATAATGGGTGATTAGCCAAATTCTTTTTTTTTTTTTTTAAGATTTTATTTATTTATTTGTGAGATAGAGAATGAGAGAGAGCACATGAGAGTGGGGAGAGTCAGAGGGAGAAGCAGACTCCCTGCCGAGCAGGGAGCCTGATGCGGGACTCGATCCAGGGACTACGGGATCATGACCTGAGCCGAAGGCAGTCGCCCAACCAACTGAGCCACCCAGGCGCCCGATTAGCCAAATTCTTATGTCTTTTACAGTATAGCTATTTCAACAGAATCTATATGCATTATTTAAGCGCTATAGCTATTGACTTTTTGTTATTGTTTTTAACAGTTTTTAAAATGTTGGTTTAGTTTTATTTTTTTAATTGAAGTAGAGTTGACACACAATGTTGCATTCGTCTCAGGCATACAGCATAGTGATTTGACAAGTCTATACCTTCTGCTGTGCTCACAAGTGTAGCTCCCATCTGTCACCAGACAACGCTATTTATAAGGCCATTCACTACATTCCCTATGCTGTGCCTTTTATCTCCATGACTTATTCATTCCATAACTGAAGCCTGTATCTCCCACTCCCCTTCACCAGTATTGCCCATCCCCCAACTCCCTCCCTCTAGCAACCATCAGTCTGTTCTCTGTATTTATGGGCCTAGCTCTGCTTTTTCATTTGTTTATTCGTTTAACAGGTTTTCTTTTTCAGACCTGTAGGCAGGCAGTGAAGTGCTCCTAGGTTTGGGCACAATTTTTTTTTTTCTTTTTTTCTTTTGTCCTCACAATTCAAGGAAGGGGGATAAGTCAAATTTTTGTGCACATGTCGAAGAACAGAATCATGAGATCTGGAGTAGTTATGGTCTGCTGCTAAGTTTTCTACTACAGATGCAAAATAAGTGTCCTCACGCTTTCTGTATGATTGTGGCAGCCAAGATTGAATGAGGGAATACAAGAGAAAAACAGAGTTTTTGCGACTCAGAAATAACCTTGCAAATAGTGAAAAACCTGTTTTACTCCAAAAATGAATCTAAAATTTGAGTTTACAAAAAAGAATCATGAATCTAATTTTAAAAAGATAATTATGAATATGGAAATTATTGCACTTTAGAATTAACTGGTAACATAATCACTACTCAGCATCTCTAAGATTATATAAATCTCATAAATATAATATATCTAATATATCTAACTATAATCTTATAAATATAGATGAATTATAATTTACCAAAAGTAATTTCAGAAACTCTAAAAAGCAGACAGGCAAATGTAATGAATGCATGTATATTCATCACTGCCAACATTTGTAACTATTCTTTTTAGAAGTTTAAAATCGGTAGGATGCATTAACCTCAAAATCAATAGATTTTTTTCAAACAAGCATTTCTCTTGTGTTTCCCTGAGCCCTTTCAACTCTAGTTAAAGTCTGGTTGATTTGACCAGCACTAACCTGGAATTTATGACAGGTGTGCCATGCTGGGTAGTATCGTTTACATTAAGAGAGTGGAATCTGAATCCATTCTAAAATTAAACTTCACTCAAGGTATTTTTAACTTCTAGGTCAAAATTAATTAAGTGGCACTGATCGTATTTTGTTTAACGTGATTCCTTTATGCATATACAGTTTTGCATTTTGATCTAGAAAGCACGCCATGCAACCATTTCTTGGTTGTATAACAGCTTATAATATGCAATGACCCTCTCTTGATTCTGACTTGCTACCAAATCTTATCACCTTCCTCTGGATGATTCTAATTTAGAGAGGGTTTACAGAGCAGCAATACCCAGTCACAGATTTGTGGATTATATCAATGTTCCCAAGACCACTCTCTTTCCCTGGACCCAGAGTTTAGGAAGTGCAGTGGTATTTCCATTTCTTTTCTGGCAAACACAGCTGCTAGATGTCAGGGAAGTGCTGCCTCAGTCCCCTCCACTGTGCTTGCTTAAGACTCCCAGCTCCAAAAAACAAAACAAAACAAAACAAAACAAAACGACTCCCAGCTCCACTCAAGTTATGGCTCTTAAACCCAGTGGAAAGGAGACTGAATTATCTCTATATTAATTGCATCTCCATTTTCTTAAAATGGTCTGTTCACTGTTTTTCAGAAATCATAAAGACTAGACTGTGAATAATTTTACTTTCATACCTCTTAAGCACTGATGTAGCCCCAAACCCAATTACTACCATGAACCTGACTTTCTAACATTAAAGAATCTTTGTTTCTCCCCGTAAAGTATCAACTCAAAGTTTGAAATGATTTTTATTTCAGTTGTTCAATTTCTACTTCCAGTGTTCATCATCCTGTGTTATACAGACATTATTGCATAGTATACAGTTAAGATTTGCTCAGTTTTCATGCCATGCTGCTGTTCATGGTAATACTGTTAACTTATATTTAAATGACATCAGAGTTTACATAGGATTTTTCTGTCTTTGATTTCTTTTGATTCTCCTAACCGTCTTCCAACTACAATCAAGACATGATAATATTATCTGTTATATAATAATATAGCCTGTTTTTAGAAATGAGGAAGCAGCGAGGGCTAGGGGTACTGCTTGGCTCAGAGTGACAGAGTTAATCGTGGCAGCTCAGGGCTGGCACCTGGGGCTGGTGCTCCAGACAAGGGAGGCTGGCCATCCTCGATATCGGTTTCTTCACCTCTGTTTATGAGAGATTTGATCTCCAGGAAATCACTAATACAGTACCTAGTTTAACATTGCAATTTACAATAACATAACACTTTGCAAGAGAAGCCTAAGTATTAGTCCCAAGACCAACATTCCAGGAGGTGAAATGATTCACTCCAACTTCATGATGTATGGTCAGTGGTAGACAGAAACTTCCCTGTGTAAGTCAGTGGTAGAACAAGAGTGAGAATCCTCTATAAATCTTCTCTTCATCCCTTACGCATTCTTCTTCTTGGAACTGAAGGAAGCTAGAAGTGATTTATTAATATAAGGTGTTCATTTACACATTCAGAAATATCAAGTGCAGGTCTGCTAGGCATTTGCTAGGCACTAATAATGCAGAGATGAAAGAAACAGTCTCTATTCTCAGGAAGCATACAGGTCAAGCCCCCTAAATAATTTATAGATAACATAATTCACATACCTGTTGAATTATTATTATTCTCCTTAACAGAGAGAATCCAAAAAGGCAATTGGAACTAGAAAAAAAAGAGAAACCAGGAGCCTTAATAACACTCACGAAGAATAATGAGCCCCCAGATAATTGTGCACCAAGACTTTGAATGCAATTATCACTAAGAAATGGGAAAAGTGGTTTTTAGTTGCTTCTTAAAGAAACAAGAATATATAAGGGTATCATAAAGAGTGTTTAATATGGGTTGAATCTTTATTCATGTGTGTTTATCTTTGGAACACAGACATCTCATAAAATGTGTAATTTAAAAGTGAAATTCTTTTAAACAAATTCCTTTATCTGCACAAAGAAGTTATAACAAAATATCTCTAATATAAAAGTATACTGTGCATCAATTTTATTTCTATAAAAACAGATAATGTTCAGTTTTGCTTTATATTGTTTTCTTAATATTAAAAGTGTAAGAAAACCACATTTACCTACCTTGAATTTTCATTACTACAGTTCTCCTTAAAACTTACAGATTTCAGAATTTTGACCTCTTCATGGATCACTTAGAAGAACTTTGTGGTTTTTTGTTTGCTTTAGAGTTTTTATTCCCATTTAAACGGATGGTCATCTTTTTATCGTAAGATAACACCTGTTTAGACTCTCTCTCTGTAGAAGCCAATGGCAAACATAATGGAGCCCCAGTGAGTGCCATGAATTCAAGCACGAGCTGATGGACTTTCTTGCCCTTTATAAGTCTATAGTCTAAGGTAGGAACCCTTCTGGCAACAACTGTTCATTTACCCAATATGCGTTGAGATTCCACCATTGACCAGCAGTGCTGGGTGCTGGAGATGTAAGGGTAAACATTTGACAGAGGGAAAGTTGGGTGACTTAGTTAATGACTTTCTAGCATGACTGAGGCACCATTCTGTCCTCCCCAGACTTCACACTTGTATGTGACTCTGGAAATCCTGCAGTTTTCTTATTTATGCTATTCAAATTTTCTTTTTTTACAGTTATATAAAAATATTTTATGCACATATGCAGATAAGACAGAAATCAAAGCTGGGGAAGCAAAGAGAATTTTAATCAGCTTTCTAGTCCAATATGTCAACTTTTTTTGATTTCTTTCAAACACCTTCAAAGGCAGATTGCTAGCTATTATTTTTTTTTAGCTCAGTCTTTTCCTATAATGTAGATTTCAGCCTTCTACATTCTGTGGAGGGTGTTTGCTGCTTTGGAGTTCCGAGGGAATTCTTGAAAACAAAATGCACCAAGAAAATCAAGGGGGCTGATGATTCATCTCTTATGTTTTTAGAATTTTCTCCTGCATGTAAAGCTCAGTCCTCCTTCCATTCTCTTTCCCTGCACCTATCAATTCCTGCTAGTGCTCACCCTCAGCAGGTGAGTGTCTCCAAAGGTACTTTTCGAAGCTTTGAACCATTATCTCGACCCACTCTCTCTAGGGGACAGGCAGCACCCTACATCAGCTGCCTTTATGAACTCCTCCCTGGAAATGCCCCATATCAATTAAATGAATATTTCCTGAACATCTGCTGTGTTCCAGGCATGTATTTGGTCCCAAGGATGCAAAGATGATTAAACCACAGTTCTTGTCTTCAAGTTGCTTATATTCTTGCATTCAAGTTGGGAGATAAGCTTATATATACCACTTAACTGTAATAGTGTAGAACGTGCCATGACAGCCAGAGGAGGAAAGGGTTAGATCTCATGCATGGGGTCAGGGAAAACTTCCAAGAGAAAAGGACTTAACGAATTGAAGGATCCTGCTAGGATGGTATCAGCACTTGAAGAAATAATGTGAGGTAAGGCACAAAGGCACGAAAGTGTACAGCATATTTAAGGAACAGTTGTTAGTCTGACAAAAACGAGTGATAGATTGGAGGAAAGGGTTGGAGAAGATGGTGGTAGCCACGTTGGTTGTGGTCATTGCATGGGCTCATGAAGGTGTGTTTTTGTTGTAGGTTTTAGGGGATGAATGAGAATTTTAGGTAAGACCATGATTTGATTTTTATTTGAATTTTAGAAACAATGGTGCAGTGGTAGAGAGGGTGGCTACACAAGGGGCCAAGGGCCATGGAAGGCTCTATGAGGCTGCTGCAGTCATGCTGGAAAGAAATTGTCAGGAAAGAATTTAAATAGCAATGTTGGGCCTGGGGTAGGCTTTGAAAAGGAAATGAACCAGGAATTTAACTGGATATGAGGCCAGAAGAGGAGAGAAGAATCAGAGATGAGGAGCAGGTCTGAGCATTGAGGAGGAGTGGTAGGTAAGTATATTTCAGATGTGTGGAGTGTGAGTTGCTTTGGGAACATTTGTAGGCAATTAGGAATCAGGAACTGTATTTAAGTCAGATTTGAATCAATGATAGGTATTTGGGAGATCCTGGCATATAGTAGTGATTTAAATACTAGAAATGCAGGATGCCTCTCCCTCCACCCCAGTGAAAGGTTTGTAGAGTAAGGATGGGCATGGAAGCATGGTGACCATCTGCAATTATAAGAGCACATTGGAAGAGGCAGGAGAGCCTTGACAGAGCAGTTACAGAAGTCACAGGGCAGAAAGTTTCGAGATGAAGGGAGAGGCCAGAAATGCCTGATGTTAAGTCTAGTAGCATGAGAACTGGGAGGAGGTCATAGGACTTGGCAGTGAGGACACCACTGGTGACCTTTGAAAGATGCATTTTAGTGGGCAAGCCCAGATGGCAGTAGAGCATCCCCCGGGCACATTGTCCCTGGGGGGAGAGGGTCACTATAGAACTGCTCCAGGGCTGACTCCCAAGTTCAAGTCTAAGGGCAGGCCGTCCTGCAATACCCAGTAGGGTGGGGGGCAAAGCGCCCACATGGGAACCAGAGGAGCTGAGAGCCCTTCGGTCCCAGGACCCTCATCCACCATGATCGAAGGTGGTGCCCTTACACACCCAGTTCCATCAAAATAACCAGAGCCTGTTGTGGGATCCCAGCTGACACATAATTTTCATAATTTTAATTTATATTATTTTAAAGATTCATTTATTTATTTTAGAGAGAGAGCATGAGCAGGGGGAGGGGCAGAGGGAGAGAGAGAGAGAGGGAAGCAGACTCCCCGCTGAGCTCAGAGCCTGACGCAGGGCTCCATCCCATGACCCTCAGATCATGACCTGAGCCAACAACACAAGCCAGATGCTCAACCTACTGAGCCACCCAGGTGCCCCACATTTTCCTAATGTTTAATCAAAGGTCTCCAGGTGACCCCATTTTATTGTTGAATTAAATTTTTCCCCCTTTTCCCCGAAATCATCTTTGACTCCTTTCCCCCCCTCCCCTTCTACATTCAGTTTATCACTAGTCTTCCCCGCTCCCACTTTGCAGTGCTGTTCTAGGGCTCTGATTTCCCATAGGCTACAAAAACTGCTTGCTAGGTGGCCTCCTCCCTGCTTTGGTCCTCGGCCCCTTACATCTACTTTGCACACTGATGTCAGACTTGTTGCCATGACTTGTTGCCATGCCAAAAAAAAGTCCTACCTCCTTATTCTCATAGGAAGAACTATCTTGATTTGGCCACAGTCTTCCTTTCCAGCGCTAGCTCCCACTTTTCCTCTGGACTTATGCTTCATCCTGTGAACTAATTTACACTGCTACAGATACCCCTTGGGCTGTTGCACTTGGCACCTTTCGGAGTCCGAGGAGCCTTCTTTTGCCCCTTCAGCTGTCAAAAAGGCACACTCCCAGTTGGCCCAGATGACCTCTGTGAAACATCCCCTGATCACCTCACTGTTTAGGGTCTTCTCCACCCCTACAATCCTGTGACAATTGATTTGGCTCCTGGTCTATAGGTGACATATCATATCACCCTCCTAGATGGTAAGGTTTCTGAGAGCAAGAGTTCTTTACACACTCTATAGCGTTTCCAAGTTCACACTTAAGTACTGGGTAAATTGACCAGATGAGTGAATTGAGAAATACTAGGATCTATTCAAGTTGCCTAGGTTTCCTGGTGTTCAAGGGCCTTTTTATAAATATTTATTAGAAAAATTAATTCATAGGGACACCTGGGTAGCTCAGCCAGTTAAGCGGCTACGTTCAGCTCAGGTCATGATCCTAAGGTCCTGGGATCAAGTCCCGCATCAGGCTCCTTGCTCAGTGGGGAGCCTGCTTCTCCCTCTGCTTGTGCTCACTCTCTCTCTCTTTCTTTCTGATTAAAAATAATAAAATAATTCATAGAGCCAGGTCACTTCCTGCATCCCCACAGTTTCTGTGGACTCGCCAGTTCCCATTATTCTCAGTAGATAGTCCCTTTGAATTGGACCCATTGTCTTAGTTTAAGAAGGAAATGTAGGGGTGCCTGGGTGGTGCAGTTGGTTAAGTGACCGATTCTTGGTGTCAGCTCAGGTTGTGATCTTGGGTCATGAGATGGAGCCTCACATCAGGTTGCGCTCAATGCAGAGTCTGCTTAAGACTCTCTCTCATCCTCTCCCTCTGCCCCTCCTCCCCAAACAAATAAATAAATCTTAAAAAAAAAAAAGGAAATGGAGATAAACGGAGAAATTCAGGGATCCGTCTCACCTATGAGTCGAGCCTCTGTGAAGATAGAATTAGGAAAAAGCATCTTTCCCCGAGAGTCCCCCGACCCCCCACCTCCCACCCCATGAGATATTTGTCTGTTTTCTCTTGGCCTCATTTGACTCCATCTGCTTTTTGTTTCTTCTTCTTCTTCTCAATAATGTGGCAAGCAATGGACAAGGGCTAGGAAAAGAGATTTTAGAGTATCTATAGCCTCCTCCATGATCAGGGAATGAGAGAAAGTCTAAGGTGAGTGGTTGGATCTCCTCAACAACACGCCTGAATCACTGCCCCCTAAATCCACAGCCAGACCCCATATGTGTGCAAACATGTTATTTCCTCTCATCCCTGCAAATACAGCAGCATAAATACACGAGCCACCTTACATGCAGAAAGGAGATAGGGAAAGGACAAGGTAGATGTTCATGTCTAAAAAGTTACCTTGGGGGCGCCTGGGTGGCTCAGCAGTTAAGCATCTGCCTTCCGCTCAGGTCATGACCCCAGGGTCCTGGGATGGAGTCCCACACTTCGGCTCCCACATTTGCTCAGCGGGGAGCCTGCTTCTCCCCTCCCCCTGCTTGTGAGTGCTCTCTCTTTCTCTGAGAAATAAATAAAATCTTAAAAAAAATAAAATTAAATTAAAAAAAATTAAAAGTCACCTTGTGATTAGATAATCTTGCTTGGAGATTGCTCTGATTTCAGGACCAGTTTGAGACATTTAAACATTTAGCTTCCACATGTGGTCTGAGACTTTTAAGAATGAAACCGTAAAGAGAAGAAACCCTTTAAGTTCACAAAAGCATTCCAAATTAATATACGCATGCGTCTAGTCATTTAAAAGGAGCAATGAATTAGTAAAAACAAGCCGCGTATTTCCGAATTCTAGAGTTCTTTTAGTAACTTTCATATTCAGTTATAAGTTTTGGGAGACAGGGACCAATAGACAGAGTCAGACACTGTCTGTGTATTGTGCATACTGTGTGTGCTGATTGATTATAGGGCCCTGTAGAGTAGGGTCATCTATCTGAAATGATAAAGGAAAGGGTGAGGCTGGACGCTTCATGAGGAGTAACGTCCTGTGACCAGTTCATGCTGTTGTGTCCCTGATGGGCTCAGGTTGATGGCCCGGTTGGACAAAAGGCAGGGCACAAACTAGGGCTGGTAAAATCAGCTCCACAGATTTCATACACAGCTCTTTGGTGTCCGGTTACATGATTGATCATCATGGGATCTGTGAATAACCCAGCCTAGAGTTTAGCTTTTCTCATTCAAGAAGAGCAAGGGATACAGGATTAAAGGAAAATGAACCCAGATAGTTCTGAATAAAGGGAACCCTGATGGTACAAGGCAGGGGACCTGATGAGTACTTAGGAATTCAGATGGAGTGACTTTCAGATTGAAATAATGAATCCTTAGACCTGCTTGGCCACTTAAAAACAACCATACGGAGTTGAATTTTTCCCCTTTGAAATACAGACTCCTTTAATACAGGAATACTTTACTCTGTAAAGTAATGCCATTGGTTACTTGAATTTTAATAAGTTCTACTCAATAGGTGACAAAGCCGTCTCTTTTGGCATCCAGAGACTTTGGGTAGCACAGGATAAAAAAACAACTGAACTCAATACTTGTATTAGCCTTACTTATGAAATAAAATTATGTATTCCAGCAGTGATTCAACAGTAAGGTGTGTGGTATTGTCTGGATGTCAAGAGCCATTTTAAGAGGTTGCTAATGCTTTTTTGGTGGCCAAGAGGAAGAGTCTGAGTAGAAACTCTGACCCTGGGTGCCTGGGTGCTCAGATGGTTAAGCGTCTCCCTTCGGCTCAGGTCATAATCCCAGGGTCCTGGGATCAAGTACCGCATCGGGCTCCCTGCTCAGTGCAGAGCCTGCTTCTCCCTCTCCCTCCCGCCATTCCCTCTGCTTGTGCTCTTCTATCTCTCTGTCAAATAAATAAATAAAATCTTTAAAAAAACAAAAAAAAGAAACTCTGACCCTAAGAATACAGGCCGTTCCCGACTTTGAAGCAGGTTGTGTTCCAAAACTGTTTGATTGTAAATGGCTTGTTTGGCACTTGAGCTTCATCTCTCTGGAGAGACGGCAACAGAAGGAGAAGCCCTGAGTCCAAGGGCTTTAGATGAAGGAGGCGCCCCAGTGATAGAGAAGGAAACCCAGAAGCCCTTAGCCCCGAAGATGGGGGACAAATGTTCTAGACACATCCTGACGTGTCAGGACAGGCCACTCATGGGAAAAGTGTGCAGTTCTTTGAGCAGACATAAATGAGATCTTTCCAGTTGCTCATCTTTGGGCAAGTTACTTCATCGAAAACAGGAAAAGTTCAATCCAACCTACACTGCACAATTGATGTCACCTAAGTTTTTTCAGTCTGACATGTCCAAATTCTCTGTGTCCTTCCAAATTTACTTCCTCTCTTCTTGCCTCAATCCTCTTCAACCAATCGGTACCATGTCCTATAGTTTTGAATCTCTGAAATCTCTCCTGAATGTCTCCATTTACCTCTGCCCCCACGGCACCACCATCAACCCAGCCACACCATCCCTCTGAGCATAGGACACTTAAACGTGCCATACTCCCTCCTGCCTAGACATTCTCCTTAGGGATATCCTCGAGCCCGTTATTATGCTCCCCTAATCCGTTCTTGACAGGCAAGAGCTCTTGAGCGCTTTTAAAAATACAAATCTGATCGCCTGGCTCCTGCTTAAAATCATTCAAGAGCGTGTCATTGCCCTTTGGATAAAAATCAAACTCCTTAACATGAATTTTAAAGCCCTGCATTACGGGATCCCTACCAACTCCTCCACCTTCATTTGTAAGGTTATTTCCCCCCAGCTCCATTTACCTGCCTGGCCAATTTCTTTAGGTCTTTTCAATGCACCACATTGCTCCCTCCCCCAGGCCCAGCCACAAAACAGGTGCCCCCCCCCCCCCCCCCCCGGCCTTTGGAACACTTTTCCTTCATTGTGCCCTACCCACTTTAACCTGCAAAATCCTACTAATACTTAGGTTGGGTTTCCTTACCCTCTCTATAGGGTGTAGGGCGACTTTGACCCCATGGTATGTTAGGATTTCAGAGGCAACACCCAAAACCTCCCTCCTCAAAATACTTTATTGTGATTACTAGCTTAGTTATCTGATTTCCCTGCAGGCTGGCACCCTAGGGAATGTGGTGGTAAAGAGTACAGATTCTTGGTTGTCTTGTTTAGGTTTGGGGCTCTGTCCCCATCTTTGCTGGTCAAGTTGCTTATCATTTTATGCCTCAGTTTCCTCTTCTGCAAAAGAATACTCCCTGCCTCATAGTAATTGTGTTAAATGAGCTAATGTATACATATATGCTTATAAGTGTACTTGTAAAAGGCTTAATTAAGTGCATTAACTGGTGCATAGAAAATAAGTCTTTGATAAACTGAGATGCACACAGAACGGGTACTTACCAAATGCAAACATGTTGTAGTTTTGTTTTGCTTTTGGAAAAGGCTAAGGCTGTCATCCTGGAGTCCACTTTCTCTTTTTTTCTTCATTTTCCGATAGCTTTATAAATTTAGTGAATCAAAAGTAAAAAATGTTAATACTCTGCTTACTTCCCAGGTTACTCTTTTTTTCCCCAGTCTGGGTAGCCTGTATGTGTCAAGTGGAGAAGTAGACAAAGAAAATGTGACTTTCATAAAACCTGTCTTTCTCGGAGGGGTCTCTTGCCTTGTTAGTTGTAGATTCTGCCTCTGCCCACAGTTCCTCAGTTCTTGCCTGTGTCCGAGCCCGCCCCTAATAGAGGCCAAAGGCTGGAGGAAGTCCAGTATGAAGAGGCCTGAGCACAATGCAAGCAAATTAAAGCCTTCGCAGTGCTTCCTACTTTAATCTGCACCCCTCCCCACGTTGTTGTTTGTTGTTGTCTCGAAGGCGTCGCTAAATACACTTCAAAGGCAAAACGACACGTGAGTGTAGCATGGGTTATGTGACATTTTTTAAAAGGTCTTTAGAGAAGATGACAAAACAAGGAGCTTCCCACTCTCTTGGGCACTCCTAAGTTTTTGTGCCAACGTTGTTTGCGAAAACCCAGTCAACATTGTACCAGGCCACTGAGTTTTGTGAGGGTGTACTTATTACCCAGGTAGTCACCAGGTTTTGGAAGTTATTGTCATTTTGATATTCAGATGAGTCATTGGGCCTCTTGCCCCCCAGGCACTTCATTGTGATTCAGAGCAAAGTAGGAGAGGGCTCGGCTTCCGGGAGGCAGTGGTGTCGGGGGTGGGGGTTGCAGTGTCTCTGCTTTGGCATGAGGCTTAATTGACACCTTTGATGTAGCCTAAGACAGAACCCGCACCTCCCACTGCTGCTTGGAAGACGTCAGCCTTACGCAGAAAAGGCATCTGCTGATGAATCCTGCATCTCATTCAGCCTGCTCTGGGAGCAGCCTTAGCCTTAACTAATCCAACTGCTTCCCAGTTGCGCGGGTGCTCGGCTTAGTGCTGAGAGGGGACTTCGCCTCTTGCTCTTGCCAGGTTAAACACTAAGACTGTGTCCATGTTAGAACTCATAGAAGGTAAGTTCAATGCATTATTGCTCTCCTTCATGGAAAATGTTTCTCGTGCGCCCTCAAGAATGTGTGTGTATCTCGTGGCTAATTCTCCTTCATTGACTGTGGATATGAAACATGTGAAAATGTCGTCCTGTTTATGGGTGATAGAGTGGCAACCTTATATATCTTTATAAAGTCACGTCTCCAGAGTGTGTTATCAGTTCCGAGAGGTGATGTGACTCCGAGAAAAGAATTGCTTGTACTTGAGTTCTGTGGCTTTGATTGCATTTAGCGATCATGCTGTATAAAAGTCTTGAGAGTCCGGGAGAATTCCAGTGATTTAAACCTATCAGAAAGCAGCTTTTCTTTTCAGTAGCAATGAAGACAGACTGTAAGGAGTTCCTGAGTGTCTGTGCCAATTAGTTTGTCCCGTTGAAGGCAGGTCCTTCAGAATTAGGCCAGAGGGATACATAGGACACAAGTGGATACAGGAGCTTCTAGAAGTGAGTTCTTAACTGTAAAAAGATAGAGGTCTTTTTTAACAAGGCACTGGGAAAATCACTTGTGAGCTGTGCTAATATTTACTCCTACTGGGTGGTGCTGGGAAGCTAAACTACAGAATTAAGGACGAATCCCGTTGAAAATGTCTCAGGACCTTAACCACATGGCTAAAATCTATCGGCACAGTTAAAGGCACTGTTCATAAATTCATGAGGAAAGTTGTCCAAAGTACATTTTTAAGCATTTTTGTGTCACCTGATGCTCTATGTAGCATGGATTAGCAAAACCGTGCATTTCTGAAGAAGGTTATTCCCCGAGGCTGTTTTTTAGGACCACAGATAGGAAGGTGTCTGGAATTTTAGCGAATGTCCCTTTGTAATTGCTTGTTCCTCGGAGAAGCCGATTTGTCATGAAAATTTTTTAACAAGCCCTGTTTTCTCTGTGTGATTCTTTGCTTCTAGTTAATGGAACCCCTGGTAGTCAGCTGTCTACTCCACGCTCGGGCAAGTCGCCAAGCCCATCACCCACCAGCCCGGGAAGCCTGCGGAAGCAGAGGGTAAGGAACTAAGCAAGCTCCTTGTTTAAGACCTGCCTGAGCTTCCCTGCAGAATGACACAGGTGACCAGCTCCCAGGAGCACTGCTTGTCTCTAAGTAATAACCAGGTGAGGGTGGGCAGTGACCGTGGCGGGTCACTTACAGTGACTGGTTTCTCTTTGCTAGAGCTCAGGGTTTTTATTTTCTCTGTATGTGTCCATAGCTTAACTCTGAGAAGAATCAACAGTTGCTGCCTCACTTTTTTTTTTTTTAAAGATTTTATTTATTTATTTGACAGAGAGAGAGTTAGCGAGAGCAGGAACACAAACGAGGGTGTGGGAGAGGGAGAAGCAGGCTCGCCGCCGAGCGGGGAGCCCGATGCGGGGCTCGATCCCAGGACCCTGGGATCATGACCTGAGCCGAAGGCAGACGCTGAACGACTGAGCCACCCAGGCGCCCCGCTGCCTCACTTTTAAATACCCCACCTCTTTTAGTCCTGAGTGGGCAAAGACTTTATTGGCACTAGTTTGCAAGCTTAGTTGTGATGAGTTTCATTAGACCTCATCGCTGACCATCAGCCTTCCTTAAGAAGGAAAAGGAAAAAAAAGTGTCCTTTCGGAGAAGGGGGTTATGGTGGGGAGTTGCTCTCTGGCACAGAATGGTGGTCCGGAGCGGCTTAGGGTCCGTGGCACAGGGGATGGGTACAGATGACATGTATTTTTGTGAATGAAACCCACATCGAGCACCTTCTCTTTCATCACTACTTGCTTTGTGTTTGTTTGTTTGTTTGTTTTTTAGCTTCTTGTGTAATACTAGAGAAGTTGACTGAGCTTGGAGACCAAAGTCAGAAAGTTACTGGAAACAGTGTTAGTTTCTCCATGTTCAGGGATGGGAAAGAAATACTGTTCTTATCCCCTCCCAACCTGTACTGTCTGTCTTTCCCAGTAATACCACGGCAGGAATAAAAGGGGTGGGAAGGGGAGGAGAGGAAGGTGCAGAGGAGGGAAGGGAGGGCCTTCCACTGTCCGGATTTCAGAAGCACGGTGGAGAGGAGTATGTGTTCCTGGGAGGCTTTATGATGGTGCTCACCGAACATCTTAATAAGCAAGGGCTCCTTGGAGGCTTCTGAACTCAGAGACTGGATTCTTAGTTTGGTTTCTTTTATTATGTGCTTTAAAATGAAACTTCTAAGTTCCATAACTTTAAACTGCATCCAAGATGGAAGCTCTTCCTGTCAAGCCCCCTGCAAGGTTGCGTCCACGTGCCACTGTCTAAAAGCAGGGGGGGCAGGGGACTCCGTCGGACCCCGTTCCCTTTGGCGCCTGGCCCACCAGTGTCAGGTTGGCTGTCTTTCTCCACAGAGCCTCCTGGCACCAGGTGTAGCATGTTTAGATTATTTGATGAGGCCTAGGCTTTGGCACCTGCTCCTCCACTAAATGGCTGTGTTATCTTCGGTAAGTCCGTTATCCTCTCTGAGTCTCAGTTGGAAAAAACTCTTTGCAGGTAGAAAACCCGATAGTTCTACTCCATCTGAGTGTTTTCACTATCAGTTTCTTGTTGGCCACAGTCTAATTTGGCATTTTAAAGTACAGGAATCATTAGTGAACTACTAAAAGAAGAATTGGCCGAATTTATGGAGTCCCCTAAGGGTCTATCCTTGAGTGGTGGAAGGGGAAGGAGGGTGATTCTTTTCTAGTAAATGCCACCCAGCAAGGCCCCTTCCATGGAGGCAGCCATATATAGCACAGATAGTGCTCTTTCCGAGAATATTCTCTCCTTTGACGTATATGCTTTAGTACATCTGGCATAGTAATCCCTGTCCATCCTTTGAGCAAATTAAACTCAGATTCAGGATTAAGCTCACGCTTAGTTGCTGAGACTAAATTATGGTGACTGAGAGTCCCTGCCGTAGATTTGAGCTTCTCTCCCTGCTTGCTTATTGTGGAGACCTCCATTGTGGGGTTATAAAGTGCTTTGCCCAACTGTCCTTGTGTTGGCAGAATGAGGCTAGAGTTCGCTTCTTCTGCCCTCTGTACTCTTGGCGTCACTATGATTTTGTCCAAATGAGGCAGAAAATTTCTATCCAGTGACTAGCAGCTGTGTGGCCAATGGCTTCTATAATGAACATCGCCAGCACTTGGGAAATGACTATAAGGGGTGGTTCTCTTGTAGATTCTTCACTGTGTCTTTTAAACTACCAATGCAAGCATCTACTTGAGAGGGAAAAATAATCCCATTTGTTTCAGGGAGACAAAGGGTTTATCGTCATCTGAAAACATTTATTAAGCACATGTTGTAAATAGAGCACTGGATAATTCAGAGATGGTTCAGTTTCCAGGCTTTTAAATTTAGGCCGTAAATGAACATCCTCCATCCATGTACCATGTCAATGCACAGAGACATTCCCAGCTGCTTTAGCGAGAGAAGCTTTCATCTTGGTGTGGAGGCAACTGCATCAAATAACCCCTCCCAGTTAAAATGGGCCTAGAATATCCCTAAAAACTGATCCTGTTTCAAATTTGGTTAATGATGTTCTCAAATGGTTGGCTATACTCCTATGCAGGAAATACTGAAATAAGTGAAAGATGGCAAGTGCTAAAAGAAGAGACTTCAAAGAATAAATTAACTCTTTTTATTGCAAATTGGAAAACAGTAGCTAGTTCTATTTTTCCTTCTGGGTTGCCTAGCAACGTGGCCAGGAAAATGAGTTGGCTGTGCCCCCCAACACACACAAACACACACACACACACACATTTACACTGCCTACCTCGTTTTAAAAAATAAGAACATTCTTTTTAATTTTTAAAGGAACAGCAAGACATTTGACCACTTTCTTCACAATTAAGAAAATCTGTATTTTTATTTATGTTAATTATGATGATTTAATCAGCCTTTTTCCTTCCTTTAAAATCATATTTTTATGTTACAGCTTTTGGTATTTTAGAATAGTCGTATACAGTTAAGAGTCTGCAGGCCAGATATTTTCTTCATAAAAGCATTGGTGGCAATGTACCAAACAACCTCCCTATTTTTCCAAAACACTGTTATTTAAATTGCTGCCTAGAAGCATTTAACTGGTCACAGAAGCAGATCTTAGAGGATCTTTTCCATCCATGAACTTTTTGAGGTCTTATTTCTTAATACATCAGGAAGAAATGTGTTGTGGTGTGTAGGTTGAATGAAGCTCCCCATTATACTCCCACATGGCTGACTTGTGTAGATTATCTATCAGTCAGATGATGTGAGGAGTAGGTGGTACAAAAGAGAAAAGAAGCCAGGATTCTAGACCGTCTGCAGATCTGAGCTGGTTGCCTGGCTACCAACTGAGAGATCTCCTAGCAGAAAGGGGTGGAGGGAGGAAAAAAGGAGGTGATTGGTGAGTGGTGGGAGAACCGGAAGAACATTGGGAAGGGAAGGGGAGGTCAGCTTGCCTATTTTCTGTCTTCCAAATATAAAATTTTGAAGAGGCAGTTTTTGTCGGGTTAATGTGGTATGCAAACGCAACACTTGGGTTACTGCTCTGTGACCAGAATTTGCTGCATGCCTTCTGGGGTTCCTGACACATTATTTGGTGAGGTAAGCACATTCCTCTTCAAGGAAGGAAGGAAATGTTCAAGGAAGAATTGCCTAGACATGTAGTAGTGGAGTTGGCATGGACGGCTCTCAGGGGTTATAAAACTCAACAGGACACAGAAGGCAATAGCTCGGAAGCAGTTCAAGCCAATAAGGCAAAATGAGCACCATTTATGTCTGTTTAAATGGTTTCTCAGTTATTACCTTTCCTCTGACCCAACTTTGGAGACTCTAAAAGGTCTGCTGACATTAGAAACCAAGGATGCTCATTCATTGTTGCTCCATTCCTAAGAGAGCCACAGGGCACCCAAGAAAGCTGAGTAAACAAATCTGTACTGCCCTTCATCTTACAGGACCTGTATCGCCCCATCTCTTCGGATGATTTGGATTCAGTAGGAGACTCAGTGTAAAAGAGACAATGGAACAATGTATATGGTTTGTGATTGGGTGAAGGTGTTTCACATTTCCTAAGAAAAGTCTAACAGCAAAATACACAAAAGAGTTTTGCATACCTTGAAATTATGAACTTAAATCATATAAAAGTAGATATACAGGCATTTTATATTCATGATGCTAATCCTTGAAGATTTTTTTATATGTATGTTTCCTACATTGATTTGATTGGGGGACTCGATTGCTGAGGTTTTTTTTTTCAAGGCCTGGCTTTAGATGAATTTCATATATGGACCCAAGATTGAGTATAAGAACAAGCTAATGATATAGCAATATAGGGTCATAATTTCTGCAGATGAGGTTTTCATTTAATCATAAGTAGACAAATAGATACAATTTTTCTGTCCTTTTGGTCAAGCGAATTAAAATGGCACCAGCAGACATATTTTTTTTTCTAAAAGTTACGTTCTTTTGAAAATTTGGATTGCTGATTTTTTAAAGCTACTTCTATTGCAAAATAATAAAAATACTCAAGTCGATTTTTTTTTTCTTCCTGGACAGTAGACAAAGCTACTTACCATTTTGTGGGTTAATATATCTGAGGAAAAACACTCATGTCAAGGACACATCTCCTGAAGACTCTAACATTAGGCGTTAGGAACTTTCCTTGTTTTTTTTCATCAAGTAAATTTTCTTAAGCTTACCTTTTCATTGGAAGCAGCATAAATATAGCTTAACCGATATACCAACATGAAGAACTTGTTCAGTGGCATTGCTATAAATTACATAATTCCTCCCTACAACCATATATGTAATTTTTCAAATGTGAAAAGGCTGAAACTAGAAAACTTTTTTTTTTAAACACACAGACCTAAAAAAATTGTGTCTGGATTTCTTCTAAGAGGAATCTATTTAAAAGCAAAATTCTCTTAAATGCTGCTATGTAAATCAGGCCCTCAGTATCCAAATCTCCACTCAGAGAAGTCCTGATGTTTTGGAAATTTTCATATGCAAAACTCCTTTTGTGTTAACCAAGTAAGTCTATGATTATAACCCACTGTTTAACATTAACCTACTAATTCTGCCCTTCTTGTCTTCTGTTTTAAAAGTCATAGTCAGCTTTGCTTACACATAAAATAATTATTTTAAAATCTGAATGTTAAAAATTAATTTAATGTGTATGGTCTATTGTATGTAAGCCATACGCTAGTGATCATTTAGTTTTACTAGTTCAAACACTAACAATTTAAGACTTGTGAAGCATGGTTTTGATATTCTACAGGCTTGACATATCTCAGTAGGTGATAAATTAAAAATGTATGATGCCATTTGGAGGCCTTTCCTTGAGGTTTTTTTTTTTTCAAATTTTACTTGAAAACTGAATTTAAGAACAAAATGTTTGATTCAAGATGGAGAGAAATTCAATTGTCATATACTGTTTTAAATGGTATCAATTTATCTCCTTGATAAATTGCTCAACTATCAAATTTTACCATCTGGTTTATAGTTACATATGTTACCATCTCACTTTCCAAGTGAATAAAACATTTCAACCAAAAGAAGGAAAAAAAAAAAAAAAGAAAGAAAGAAAGAAAAGAGTCCAGGCAATCTAACAGCATCTGAAAACCTAGCCTTATAATAATTAGTGCCTCATTATCCTGTCTGTTGGAGAGAAAGACACTTCTCTGGCAGGTTATTCGAACCGCAAACTGAATCATTCCATCTTGAAAGAACAGTTCATAATAATACCTGTTCCAGACTTCAGGTTTTAAAACTGTTTCCAATAGAAATGAACAGAGACTCCTGCTGAGATCAAAAGGCTGCTTTGTTTTAGCTGAAACAGTAAACATCTGTGGACTTGCCTATGCTGGTGTCTGTTCTAGTTATGTCTTTGTAAAATGCATTACTTAATACAGTTGAATCCATAAAAGATCAGTATGTATTTGACTGAACTGTCAAAAATGCAAAGAAAGCAGTGGAACCGTTAACTTAAATCTGGTGGGGTCAGATGGTCCAGAACAAAAATAAATTCCAAAAATTTTAACTTCCCTGCACTGTCAATCTTAGGGACAAGTACTGCTTAGAAAGGTCCAATAAATGCTATTTGTTCTGGATAAGTGGCAGATAGTGCCAATTGATATGAAGCCCATGGCTTTGTTTAGACACGGCAAAAAGAAACTGTACTTGTACTAATTGCCGATAGATATCATGGCCAACTTTCCATTTAGGCAGTTCCAAAGGAAATGCTGTTCCACAGCATTTAATCTTTTGAACATATGACTTTTATTAAAGGACTGTTCAGAGGCAATATATATCACTTACTTTTTGAAACTGAAGTCCCTCGGAGATTGAAACAACACACCATTTATAGACTTTGAGATCTCTTTCTATGCAGAGCCTAATTCCATTATACTAAAGCAGAAATTAAAAAAATAATAATAATAAAAAAACCTCTTAGCAACAACCAGAAGTTTTCGGTTCATTGGTGGAATCAAATTGATGATTTATAGTCACTTAAGATTTACTTACGTACAGAATTCTTTTTAAAAAATTAGGCACTGAACTTTAAAATGGTTCTACGGAGCACGAACGAGCTCCAGCAAAAGCCATGCATTTTTGTCCTTATGATAAACCTTAAATGTGCTATGAAGACATTGTGCTCTAGTCAAAAGTTTGATACTTCTTCATTTGCACTCACTTTTTTTTCCCTTAGACATCATAGAAAAAGCTAGGATAAGTATTTCCTTGCTTTCAGCATTTTAGAAAATGCAAATCAATAATATATCAAGTGTGAAGTTTGGTGTGCACTCAGAAGACTGGTTCTGAAAGCCGCGTGGTTTTTTTCTTCTTTGTCTTGCTTGATCGGTCAAGTCGGGGGGGGGGAATCCACAGTGTTTCTATACCATCAAAGGCTTTTAAGGCCTTTCAGGTCCACCCATCTGTACACATCCCTGTGTTCTTATATTGGCTCATCTAAATATTAAAAAATCAAATAATATCTTCTAAAAACATTTTGAACCAACATTTGTGTATGGTATGTGTTCCCTATATTAAGCAGCAGGGGTATTTTGTTGCATCCATTGCAAATCTATACATGATTGGGCTCGCTTTTTGTTTTTGTTTTTTCGTTCCCCATTTAAAAACAATGAAGCCTGAATGCTACATTTCTTAATGAAAATAGAGAATAATATTCTTGAGAAATAATCCCATGTGTTTGAGCTATTGGACTGCTAAATTTTTCATATGTGGCCATATATCTATACAGGTGTGTGGGTGTCTGTGTAAATTTTCAGGGCTCAGTGTGTATATGGGTGTGCTTATATAAGTATCTGTGTATGTTCATAGACCGTAAATAGTAAAATATGGTGTTTGTGACACAGCCTTATGAGTTACTGGCTCTTGTGGAATTGTATGTAAAACCTTCATGTCACAAATTGTTAAATGTGATGTATTAGTTGGGGCGTTTTTAAGTTCAAAGGCAGTATGCTAAATTAGTATGCTAAACTAGTAAGGCAAAATGGTTCCAAATAGCTGTACTGATTTATTTAACAAACAAACAAACAAAATGGAATCCAGATACACAAAAAATGTGAAATCCAAACAAATCCAATATTGTGTTAATTATTAAACATAAGCACAAAATTGATGTTTATATTGTTATGTCTTGACATTCAATTATCAAAATGGGTGAATCCTATCACTGATGTTTTCCCTAACGTGTATGTATTGGTGACATGTTTTGATTGTCAATCAATATTCACTAAAAAATGAAATACTGATTTATAGAGTTGTGAGTAGATGAGTGTTGTATTGAAACACAAATATAAAAGAATCCAAACTATGTTCGATTTGAAGTAAGTTGGTAACAAGGCCAGATAACCCGTAAGGTAATTTTTTTGTATGTTCTTTCAAAACACTATTCTAACTGTTGACATATTTTCAGTAGTAACCTTCCTATACTCACTATCCGTGTGTATACATCTGTATAGATATATACACACTTGAAAATGCTAATTGAATGAATTTACTGTATATGCATACATTTGCCCATTTATACATATTTGCATTAGCCTTGCTAGCATCTTTAATCGTGCATGTGAGAACTATATTTGTTTGAAATATCCCACAAGAATGTAGTGTAAAAATGAGAGATATATTGAATTCAGTATACCAGTTGCCTGATGCAGTTTGTTATACTGTCAGCTAAAAAATATTTGTAATTTTGTGCTTGTAATGCATGTGGAAAAGATAGGAAATCTGAGGCCCTAGCTGTAATTTTCAAGAGTGCATGATGTATAGTGTCTTTAAAATGTGGTTCATTTTAGTAGGGATGATGGATAAATTCCAAGAAATGGTGCATGTAGTACATGGGTGTTTGTATTATATATGGCCACAGAACTAGTTTTGAAGCCAGGATAATAGGCATCTGCAAGGTCACAGGCAAAGACCTACGAAAGCTAATTTTCTTGCGATGTGTATTTTTTAGTTTATATTCATCAACAAGCAAGGAATTGAGTTATCTGTTCTAAGGAATTTTTACTTCAAAGTACACTATGAATATTGTAAATTTGGATGAAATTTTTACAAAGAAGTTGACATACTTTCTGCATACAGTTTGAGTTGCTTGGATGTATATTCTCTTAAAAAGAGCATTTGGTGTTAAAATGTTTTAAACAGCACTATATTTTAAAAATCCATCAATTGAGGCCATCCGCAGAGTTTTATAGAGCTAAATGATGAGATGTTTCATTGCACTACCCAGTTTTGAAAGTTCCATCACTTTGTGTTGTGGTTTATTGTAAAATGTTATAGCTTGTATTTCCCACTGGACCATGTTATTCCCTTCAAAGTTAACTTTGTGACACTTACCACCTTAGAATAACTATGTAATAAACAGGAAAAACCACCTATGTTGTTCAGTGAGTTTCTTTCAGAAAACTTATAAGTAGACATTGACATTGAAATGACTGTAAGGGGTAACGGTTACTTTCGGTTACTTTCATAACGATGGTTATGTATGGCCTTCTTGTGATAGAATTAGCGTCAGCTAATTGATACTTGAGATACTGCAGAATGGCATTCCCATGCCATCTAAAGTGTAAAATACTGGCAATACAACAAAATAAGACTATCTGATGAAGAATTCTGTTTCGGCTGCTTATATGAAAATTATTAATACACTTTCTCTCAGGGTTGTCTTAAGGATGAATTTGTCAGACAAATGGTCAACTGATTGAAAAAAAAATCAACATGCATTTTTTAGACATAGTAGCTGTCTCCTGGATTTGAAGGCATTTTTCTCAAGGTCATCTAATTGTAAGGTGGGGGGAATGATCATGTAGATACATGTAGGTGGGCATGTACACAAGTTATTTTAAAACCACTGAATAAATATATAATAAAATAGTGATGATAATAAAGTACTTGATGACCTAACTTCAATCTAGAACAAAAATCTATATTTTGTTTCATTCAGAATGTGGTATAAGGGAATATAGACAATTCTGCTGGCTTAGTTAGAAAAAATATTTTATATTAAAATTATTATAGAAGTCCAAAATTCTAGCTTTAAATCTAATATTTTTGGTAGATTCATTTTAACCTTAAAATTATAGTTTGCTTTAGTTAGTTCTCTTTATTATTTCCATGATAACCTAAGTGTAACCATTGTCCAAAGCAATAATGGTACAACTGGAAGGAATGTTTACAAATTTATAAAATTCCCAATTGTGTTTATACTTTCTTAACATAATAGAGTTTAAAATAAAGTATAGGGGCGTCTGGGTGGCTCAGTTGGTTAAGTGACTGCCTTCAGCTCAGGTTGTGATCCTGGAGTCCTGGGATCGAGTCCCTCATCGGGCTCCCTGCTCAGCGGGGAGTCTGCTTCTCCCTCTGACCCTCCCCCCTCTCATGCTCTCTCTCTCAAATAAATAAATAAAAATCTTTAAAAAAAAAATAAAATAATATAAAGTATAGCAGGTGCCTGGAAGAGTAGTGAACTCCCTTCACCACAGACTAGGAATCTCATTTGAGGGGTAAATCACAGAGGGAATTATTTTATCAAGAGGTGAAAAACTAGATGACTTTCTGGTCCCCTTCCAAACTATGATTTCATGAACAATAATTCCTAAGAAGAGACATTGTGTCCCTTCCCCCCTCTCCCAGACACAACGGGAATATCAGGACAAATGGTGCAGATTTTGAATTTATAGATCTTGGCCTAAGTGAGTATAGAGACTGGACGTAAGAGGCCAAGAGGGCTGCCTGATAAAACAAAGTTGTAACTAAACATGTGAGTGGCTTCACTAACATCAATTTAATGCCAGTATTCCCATTTTCATTTTTCCTTTCTCTGAGTAAACGAATTTCATGAATAACCATTCTCCAGTCCTTTAAAAACTTTGACCAAATCTTTATGATAATATTTTACAGTTTTCAATATTGATTCTTGTTATGCATGTGATTACCTATGCCATAAACTGTATTTGGGCTAAACATGCTATGAAGAATGCAGACAGAAGGATTTGGAAAAAGGAATTCCCTTTGCCTTGTTTCACATAATAGTTATTATAGATTGATGTCACCAACTTATTGTTCTATACGCACTTGGAAAGCAAATGAATGTGTGGCTTTTTCTAGACACACATAGAATCCTCAGGTTTCAAGCTTTCAACACCAAGAGTATGATTTAATTTTTTTTTTTTTATTAAAGGTGGTCATCTTTAGAGATTCTGTAGACCTCAAGTCAAGATCCCCAAGACAGTAGTTTGAGTTTGTTAAGTATTTACTGGTTGTGTTTCCTTTCTAAAGTTGAGCCACTTGATTTTTAAGTTCTTTTTTTTTTTTTTTTTACAATTTTCAAATCAGTATTAACAAAGTAATAATTGTGTGCCAAGATAGAATGTGAAGCGGAAGTGATACGATTATCCAGTCAAAGCTAAAGTTATCTGGAGAGATTTTTCTACCTTATGTAGATCAGTTGGATTAATTGGATATTTTTGAAAACTTGATTCAGTGTAGTCCTCAATGAGTGACACCATTAATACAAATGGCAGGGGTAACTAGTACCATTATATTTTAAATGAACTGTTTTTAACTACATAGTCATCAGCTACATCTTGGTAAAATGTGGTTAGAGCTATTATGTCAGCTTTCTCATTTACTTCAAAAAGTGTGATATGTTCTCCATCTGTTATGTGATCCCAAGCTAAGTAGCTACACTTAGGATGTGTTCTTACTTAGGGCAGTACTTTTATGAAGGTGTGTCATAAAAGCAGCCAGGTGCCAGCAGCCTGCTCACCTGGTTCCCATTAAATCTGCTTGGAGGTGATAATGTTTCAAATGTCACAGTGTCTCTTAGAGCACCTAATTGCATTAAATTCTAAAATAACTGTATGTTCTGTACTATACCACCCAGATGCCTTAGAATTAGCAAACTGAAGCAAACACAAAATCTTATCATTATATGCACTATAAAATGGTTTATCTGTTCAGAAAAACCAAATAAGCCAACTGATTTCACTTGTAAGCATGCAAAAATACAAGTGGGCTTTTCAGCTTCTCTTGGTCATAAATAAAGGCTGATTAATCTCTTTGGGTTAATTTTAAAGAGCAAGAATTTACACATTTTCCCTTTACTATTTTCAAAATCCTTCAATCAGACTTATGGGCAGGAATCAGTGTGTTCCAGCACTGTCTAAATTAGTATATTTAGGATTAGTAACTAGTATACACAAAGAGCCATGATGATTACTGAATCACTTCAACTGGGAGAGAAGAACAAAAACATTAGGTGACAAAAGCAAAATCTAAAAAATAACGGTCTGCAAGGATATCAATGTAATAAGCATGACATTTAATGTGAAGTCTTAAGACTCGATCCAAAACCCCAAACTCCCAAATACAGACTAGGGAGATCGGACATACTGTTAGGCTAAAAAGTTACAGTGCTATCTATCACTAGGCCCATGTGATCTTTAAGTGCATTACTATCCCATTCGCAAGGCAGAAGCTCTGTCCTCTGCTCTGTGCCGGTCAGGGTACACCTAGAATATTACATTTCTCTTGAGCCCTAGCATTAACTAGAGATATTGAGAACTGGAGTGGATCCACAGGATGGCTAAAGGGTCATGGAGCCCTATTCTATGAAGAACAATAAAAAACAAAACAAAACAAAACAAAAAAACCCAAAAAACTGGGAATATCCAAATTGAAAAAGAAAAGAAGGAGTCCAGTAGCTATTCCAAATTCCTGGAGCACTGTCGTATGAAATGTGGATTAGACCTGCACTGGGTAGCTCCAGAGGTGAGAGCTAAGACCAATAAATGGAAAATGTAGAAGGACATCATTTTAACATAAGGAAGAACTTTCTTTGTTTCATATCAACAGTTAAGGGGCCACCTCAGGAAATAATGTGTTCAGTAGTGGAGGTGGTTGGACAGAGGCTATTTGACTAAATGGCTGGGATTTTTGTAGTGGGAATTTGGCCTCTGGATGGAAGTAAGGTGGAAAGGTAATATTTAAAGTCTACTCCAATCCCTGAAATCCTTTGAATCCATGAATAATCATTGTCTTGGAAAAGTGTATAATGTTAACTATCTTACCTCTTTGGGAAAAAGAAGGGATAACGCCATTAGGAATCTAATACATTTATTTTACTGTATTTGAGCATAATAAATAAAATGACTACTTTCCACTCTGTTCTCTATTTGTAAGGAAATAAATTTTTTCTCTTGAAATGGTCTGTTACCCTCAGCATGAAATTTGAAATTACTTGGGGGGACATTTGTAAACCTAAAGTTGAAAATAAGCAATTCTAAACATAAGCAAACTTTGTTAATCCTACTTTTTTTTTTTTTTTTTTTTTTTTAACCAGAGCCTAAAACCTTGAGGGGTTTTTGTCCATAAGGCAGAGAAAACACAGCTGACATTGTGGCAAGCATTCAGGGCATCAGACGTTTGGTGGCACTGTTGAAAATGCAATTTGTTAGTTGATAAGGCACTTTTGTGAATAATATCCAGTAAGTGGATCGAACATTACAGTTTAAAAGATGTTTTCATATACTCTGGGTCAGAGTTCTATTTTGAGTATCTGATGTTCTTATTAAAAGAACAAGCTTTTGGAATCGAGTACATAAATGTGGACATCTTTGCTAGGAAACACGCTACTCATCTATTAATTCGAGCACTTGATGAAAGAATGTGTCTCTGTATTCTAAAATTTAAAACACCATATGACAAGACAGCACCTGCCACCCCAAACCACAATGTGTCTACATTATTAAACACCACTTGCGATGCTGCTGGAAGAAATTCAAGGATCAGAAAGCCCAGAAGAGAAGGTCTACATTTTAGACATTTACTTACCGCTTTTCTGCTTGGAACAACATTATGTCTACAGCAAAAGCAATCACACAGGGGATAAAAGATCTCACCTTCTGGAAAACACACACCTTCCCCTCAGATGTGGTAATGTTAATGTTTATTTTCTCCAGACATGGACATCATAAATCTGCCTTGTCTAAGCCTTGTGTTCCAATATTACAAATACAAGGTTTTCACAAACAGACATCCATAAAAGTCAGCAGAGCACGACTTAGAAGCTCATACATTTACAGTACCTTCGACAGAGTTGGTTATGACCACATAGTTAGTGTCACTCCAAAAGAAAACTGTTTCAAGGTCACAATCGGAATCCCTCTTTCTAGCCTGAGAGAGGGTAAATGTGTGCTGCTCATCTCAAAGGGAGGCTGGATGAGAAAGGATGAAAAGAACCGCTCAAGTCACCAGACTGATGGGTGGCAGATTCTTAGGATACGGGAAAAGAAAGGACACAGCACACAAACTATGTGTCATTCAGGGGTAGACTAGAGTAACCACAAAACTTGTAGGATGTCCTGTAAGGAAGCAGATGCATCCCTGCTGTGAATTTAACTTTCACCCCAATGTCAACAGTCAGCTTTGGTGAACTTGTCCAATGGAACATGCGTATCTTAGCTGCACCCAGGAAAACAGGCAGTGGACTCAAATGGCCCTGCAATGATTTAAGTAACATTTTCCCAATGATATTCATCTTTTTGGTGAAAACTAAAATCTTTGTTTTTTTCTATGCAAGATACTGTTGGGGGTAATATATAAAACTCTCTCTTCCTACTTTGTGTACAGTTAAGGCTGGATGGAATGGGGAGGAGGTTGAAGGGAAACAGGTAAGCAGAGGAAAAATAGGTCAACTTTGCTTCTCGCCACCTCTTCATTATCAATTCAACTACAGATGCTCTTTCCCTTCTCTCTGCTCCACAGACAGCCAGCACCATGAGCCAATGCTGCCCCCTCACCGCCTCCCGCTCCCATCAGGCCAACCGAGTGGATAAACCCAGGGAAACAGAAGGAAGATCTTTTAGGACAAGCTGTGTTCACTGTTTAGAAATAGCATTGAAATATGCAAATTGTGTTCTCAAGGAATAGAAGCAGAGATGGAAAGGTTCATTGTTAAAGTACTGCCCCGTAGCTAATCATAGTACTAAATATTTGGTATTGTTTCATCCTCTGAGCTTTGTCATATAGTTGTTATCCTGCCTGCTCTCATTGGTCTTGGGTCAAAATACACCAAAAATACAAGGGAATCACCAGGCTTAGGCTTTAATTCCTGTCCTTGCCTCAGCCTTATTTTGTAACATTTAACATATCGATAACCTGCTTAGTTGCTTGTGTCTCAATCTCAAAGTGGAATTAACAAACCCACTCTTTAACCTTTCTCCAAGAATGTGGTAAGCCTCAGTATTTTTCTTTTAGGATAATCCATAAAACAAACTGAAGAGAATTTTTTTTTCTATGGTAAGAATAGAAAATATTTTGGATGAGATCAGAGTGGCACCATGTTTGAGGCCTGTTTGCAGATAGACTGTGGAAAAGTGAGGTGAGATGCTTAAAATCTGACAAACCTAAACAGTGAGCTAAGGAATGCTGATTTTTGAGAAAAAAGACCAAATAGTCATGGAACATCCAAATTTAGAATGATTATCCTGACACAAACCATCTATTATTGGTTAATAGGGTGGGAAAGAGAAGTAATCTAATTGGATAGTCTTTTTTTTTTTTTTAAGATTTTATTTATTTGACAGAGAGAGACACAGTGAGAGAGGGAACACAAGCAGGGGGAGTGGGCAAGGGAGAAGCAGGGGGAGTGGGCAAGGGAGAAGCAAGCTCCCCGCAGAGCAGGGAGCCCAATGCGGGGCTTGATCCCAGGACCCTGGGATCATGACCTGGGCCGAAGGCAGACGCTTAACAACTGAGCCACCCAGGCGCCCCTAATTGGATAGTCTTAAGAACCTTCCCTTTTGAGTGTTAAGACCAAATCCTCCCTGGTGATGGGTGCAGTTATCCCCCAAGATTCTGGGCTGGGCCTAGCATCTGCAGACTGGCACTCTGACCAAGTGTTTTTATTCTCTGTTTCTGTTCCCTTACAGAGCTCTCAACATGGAGGCTCCTCTACTTCCCTTGCATCCACCAAAGTCTGCAGCTCAATGGACGAGAACGATGGGCCTGGAGAAGGTGGTGAGCTTGGGACTTGGTGTCTGAGGAGAAGTCTTACGGGGGGCAGAGGATGAGTTGGCTAAATTTACTTCAGGAAACTGTAACTTCTCCAGCATTATGAAATAGAAGCCTAAAGCAGCTTATAGGGATAGGATTGCATATGGTTTCCCCCAGGGATCATATCTACTCTATGGGAACAGGAAGAGGGAATTAGCCTAATTTGTTGGAGATATTTCACATCCTCGGAGGGCATAAGTATTCTAAGAAGGCCAGCTATTGCCTACTTTGAAAACAACAGGAAGTAATTGCTGCCTTTGTCTTCCCAAATTCTGTTCATTTTCAGTATATTAAAGATAATTTACTCTCTTGATTGACTGTTACAGCTCTACAGATGTACTCTAACTAAAGTGAACTCAATATGTGAAAGTACGGCTTTACAAAAAGAATTACTTGATGGCAATTGCAAAAATATTCTTTGTACCTTAAGTTAGGTCATTTTAGAATTTCTCTGTGATGGGGTCAAATGACCTGGATTCCAGAATTGACTTTTTCACTAACTCACTGAATTGTTTTGTTTTTGGTTTTATTTTGTTTTTTCAATTTTATCTTTCTTTCTTTCTTTCTTTCTTTCTTCTTTTTTTTTTTTTTTTAGAGAGGGAGAGAGAGCAAGGAGTGGGGTTGAGGGGGAAGGGGGGGGGAGAGAATCTTAAGCAGGCTCCACCCCCAACGCAAAGCCTGACACAGGATTCGATCTCAGGACCCTGAGATCATGACCTGAGCTGAAATCAAGAGTTGGATGCTTAACCAACTGAGTTACCCAGACTCCCCTCATTGGACTGTTTGGGATAAGCCTCTTCAGCTCTCTACATCTTAGTTCCTCTTCTATAAAATTGTGTAAGATTGTAATATATGCCTGCTTCCTTCCTGGGGGTCATTTTCAGGCTCAAATCAATTATGAGAAAGTATTTAGAAAAGTATAAGACTGGTATGATCAAGCCACTGTTAAAGAATCAGCATCCCTTATTTGTTTGAAGTGATACGATTTAATTTTCAAAAAAAAGTACCTTTTATTATGTCAAGTGAGATAAGTGATTTGCACATGAATTCTTTCCTGACTACTGTGTAATATCAGATTTTTTTTTTTTTTATTTCCAGAAGTATGAAATTCAGCCATCCTAGTAGTCTCTTTTGTTCCGCTGTGCTGTATTTACCTAATGAAATGAAATGGTCCTTGGCTAAGACTTTGGCACAGTCTTCTTAGCCAAAAGCCTCAAGGATACATTTTATCAATAGGGAAAAAAAAAAAAATCCCAAGCCATGAGCTCCAGATTCGTGCCTCAGTGATGCCCCCAGTGGAAGGAAGGGTGAAGTACCTCCTTCCATTTCTCATCTGGAGTCAGCCTTGCTTCTGACAGCCAAGGGTGGTTATTTTTATTATCCATGTAGTAAAGAGCCTTAAGACCGTGTCATCTGAGAGATGTTTTATAAATTCGGGTGCTTTGCAATAGATTTGAAACTTCTCCCACGATCTCCTCTAATTCCCATGGAGTAGACAAAAATCCCCAGTCTGAGTCTTTCAAACAGAGTTAAAATTATTGGCTTCTTTGGGTGTGAGACGGTGGTGATTGGCGGGGGGGGAGGGGGGTTGTTAATTGGCTGCAGCTGTCGCTTTATTCCAGAGACCACTGTGATAGCTTCTAGTGGGTGAGGACTTAACTGTCACCCATAAAGAGGTAAAGAGGCTGTACAGATGCCAAGGGTAAAAGTAACGCAGCAAATGTCCCACGTTTGTACAACCCTTTCCAGAAATTCCATCCACCCTAGAACCCAGAGTGGTGCAGATCACAGAACCAACATAAGGGTCCTAAAGCAGATGTGTGATAATTGTGAGTTTCCGTTTGTCGTTGCCCAGGGTTGCAGGCTAATGGAGAAGACAGAAATCACCGAGAAAGCCTAGGCACCACCTGAGGTTTTAATTTTATTTTGAGAAGAAATATTTAGTCTCAGTTTATGATTAAAGGTCAGAATAGGAGCACATTCAGAAAGCACACTAGGTTTCCATCCCATTTTGTATCCAGGTTGCCTGAGGGAGAGCTAGGATTTATAACTTTAAAGCATGTAAATTTTAGAGCCCAGCTATAAAAGGCTTTTTACACCCCGAAGATGTTAAAGGTTATCCAGTATATTTATGTGACCTAAGTGTGGCTTATTTAGTTTTATGGCCTTAGATATTTAAAGCATTATTAGGCATTTGTAAAATATTTCAAAATGCATTTTAAGGGGGAAAATGTGTTGTGTTAGTGGCACTAACATAATTGAAACTACAAAACTGTTCTGTTCACAGACATAATAAATATTGCCATTTTAACTCAACATCTGCTATGCAGGTTGCTGGTGAGAACATTTGTCTAAAATCTGCTCATTGATACTGGGAGTGGGGGCAGGGCGGACAATCAGGGCTTAGTTCATAAGGAATTTTACGGAGATCTCCAATTCAGGATGCAGTAAAGCTAAGTGTCCAAACAGCAGGGATGCTTCATGCTTGCACTGTGTCAGGCAGCCCAGAGTCCCCTCTAAGCTACATTTTCCTCCTGAGCCACACCTAGGAATGTCATTTCTCTGTAGACAGTGGGTATTCCGTAAACACCATAGCTCAAATTGGCATGAAACACAAAGACCGAAACTTCCTCCTTGGCCACAGAATGTGTTGGTCGCCCTCCCACTGGTGGAAGTGGACCCCATACGTCTTAGGTTTCCTTTCGGTTTATCATTCGTCTTGGTAAAAACTGATGAGTATACGGTGTCAGCGGGGAAGGAGGCGGGGGGCTTGCCTCACTGTACGGAAAGTGACATATCGATTCTGAGTCGGTTCCAGTCTATGAGATTATCCTTCTAAATGCCTCTCTGGTGCAACATCTGCGTTCCCTTTTCTACCAACAAAAATGTACTAATGATTCTTTCAGAAGTGTCGGAGGAAGGCTTCCAGATTCCAGCCACAATAACAGAACGGTATAAAGTCGGAAGGACAATAGGAGATGGAAATTTTGCTGTCGTCAAGGAATGTGTAGAAAGGTGAGAAGGGTATCATCTGCGTCGTACTTTAAAGGAAACACTTGGCATTATGTTTTCCAAGAGTGTGTCTTTATTTGCCGTCTGTGGTACATATGGAATAGGTTAATGTCTCAACTCCAGATGGAGAAAAAAATTTTTTTCTAAAGAAAGAAAAGCCCATCTAGCAACAGATTTGAAAAATGTAGTGATTCCTGGGACAATCTATAAATTAAGGACTTTGATTTTTTTCTTTTTAATGTACTCAGCAAAATTGGCCAGATCTTTCAGGTAAGCCCTTTTATTGTGTTAAAAAAAAACATATTGAATGGTTTTTTTCGACGCTTTTCTGAGACATTTTGTAGAGGTCAGAACATTCTTGTATACAGTGTAGTCTAACATACTAACTATCATCAAATTAAATATAATAACCCTGAAAAGCTTTAAAATGCGTAGGTACTGATCCCAACAAAAACAGTGTTTAATACATTAAAAAGTTTTCAGATGAATGAGCTTGGTACTCTTGGGGGCCAAAGGCAAGAGGTTTGGAGTAAAATGTTTATTCCTGAGATCTTGATACCTAATCAAGGACAGTGGCCAGTGGCTACTAGATGAAGTGACAACCAATAAAGTCATAGCCCAGATTAACCCTCAGCCCAGTGTTGGATTTGGAACTCACTTCTTGAGCAGCTTCTTGCTCTACAGGGACCTGGTTGGCTAGCAGCTCCTGCTCAGAACTGGTGAGCAGAGCGTTGAAAAGTCAGGGGGAACCTGCTTTCTTCCTTGAGGAAGATTTCACTGCTGGCTTCTGGGGGCTGGCTTCCCCATCACTTCTGTCTGCCCCCAGGGAGGCTGGGCACCTACTAGTCAGCACTATGTGAGAATAATTCTCCTTCGCTCAGCTCTACCACTCAGAGAGGATGCCTTGGACTAGAAGCTTTAGCCTCGCAAGATCCGGAGCTTGTTCTTCTCCAGGAGCTTTGATTTAGAAGCACAGATTCATGCCACGTTGGAGCTGGGAGCCTACACAGGGCCTCAGGCATCACTAGGGTCCTGAGTTTGGCCAGTGATTTGCTCTCCTGCCCCCTTTGCCACCCTTAGGAAGATGCCTCCCTAACTGAGGTCTCAGGGCCCTCGTGAAGATACCCTTGGGCATTAAGTCTCAAAACTGTTCCCCCACCCCACCCCCGCCCCCGCCCAGCATTGCAGCTGGGCTGGAATATTCCCACCAGTTCCAGCAAGCCACTCTAGCAGCCAGTCTTTGTGAGGGATGGGCTTGAGAATGGTAGTGTGAAAAACCCCTTAGGAGTTACTGTGAGGCCGCCTTTTCTCCTCTCTGACCCTCAATCACCCCATTGCCACCAGAGTTTGGCCATTTGTTGCATCACTACCAAATACAGAAAGTTCTCCATTACTTTCCTAGGCCTCACACCTCCAGAAACAGGAACAACCACTGTTTCCTGAGCGTCAACTATATGCAAAGCCCTTATGATATTTCATGTAATTGTCATAATGATCCCATAATATCAATATTGTCTCCATTTTATAGCAGACAAAGAACGCCTTAAGAAGTTAAATGCCCAAGGTTGCTCAGCTAGTAGGTACTTAGGAAGACCTGGGTCCAACACCCACACTTTTGACCATTCTATTGCCGCCAAGAAAGAGTCTCTCAGGAGAATGTAGCTTAGCTGATCTAAAGTGACACACACCGCATTTGTCCCCGTACAAAAAAGATAGAAATTAAATCAGGAAAGCCAGTCTTAAGGCAATGGATGCACGTGTGTGTGTGTTTATATAATTTTATATTTCACTTACACTCTTACTGATAGTAAATTCAACTCTTTTTAACTTTTTTTCCACTGTAGCACAAAATCCCATTTTGAGCAGACTGCCATGCCCTTCCTACGTGGGGTACCTGGTGATCTGCCAGGGTGCATCATCTGTTGAGACCGGCGTGGCAGCTCTGTGCTGTCTCGCCTAGCTAGCGCAGGGATCACGAGGGCGGCTTCGCCCAACAGTTACTGGTCTTCCCACAATGGAAATGTCTCACGTCTCCATCCAGAATTAATGTCTTTCTTTCCAGTTTGGATTGTGTTCATTTTGCATGCGTTCACATCTTGGGTTTCATCATATGAACCTTCCGAGTCTACACACCAGATTGCTCCACCAAGTGTTAGTATTCCGCTCCTGCTGAAGGAGGACATATGGCATGTGCCCTGTCTCCCTGGAGGCATCATGAAACATTCTTTTAATATTTTCCAGAGGTCCAAGAAAATAAAAGCAAGCTAAGCATGTTGTGATGGCACACATTGCTTGTGGGTACATCCTGCCATATTTTGAAGGATGCGTATGTCTTAACAAGAGCAAGTATGTCCCTCCTCTGTTAAGAAGATGCCGTCCCAGAGAAGGTCTTCCTACAACAATGGACGCAATAATGGTGTTGAGTAGGCCTTTTGTTCCATGGCCCCGTCCCAACATATCCTTTGGTAGTGGCTACCAGGTCAATTTCGATTTCTGCCTCTTCCCCATTAGTAATTTCTCCAGTGGCCTCAGGAGCCCCTAGGACATGCCAAAGGAAGTGGGTGAACTGAGACTTGCTCTAATCTGAAGCTGTTTTATAGACTACCTGAGGCCCCAAAGAGAACTCCGAGAGCTCAAAAGCACTAGCGAGAGGTCAGAGCATGAGTAGAGGACTCGCAATGAGGGGCCTTTCATCTTTGCCTTTCCTGGCTCTTTAAGGACTAATTAGCATACAAGCCAAGGGTACCAGCGGTGCAGTTAAGAGGAGTGACAGTGTCTCCCGTGGCTCTTGGCCCTCCTCTTCACCTGCACTGCATTTTTTAGCAATGTATGCAGCAGAATTGTAATAAAATTCTAGCTGCTCCTGATTCCCTCTCTCCCTCCCTCTCCCATAAACCCGAGGAACTCCTCAAGGAAACTGTGGGCTTGAGCAGTGAGTGTTCGTGGGCTCAAACCCATCCGAACATCCGAAAAGGTTGAGACTTCAGGGCCACAAAACCGGGTTGCATCTACCTAGAAAGTCTTCAGAATTCTCAAGAACCTCCAAAACCTCATACCTGTGGTTTGAAGGCATTTCCTTCCGAAGTGTGATTTGGAGGGTAAGTCAGGACGAAGCTGAGCTGAGTCTCAGCTAGCTGGCTGTGCTCTTTCTTCCTTCTTTCCTTCCTGAGGATGCTCTGGCGCCGGGCTTGCGCTCAAAGTCAAAATCAAACTCTACTCCAGAGATGTCTGACCAGACACTCTGGGATGCCTCAATTCTCTGCTCTGCACAATTACCCCCTTAGGAGGAGGCTGAGATGGGCTTTATTATGATTATGTAGCAAACAAACAGTGGTGTTCACTAACCCCTCTTTGTTGAGGGGTCCCAACTGCCACCGTCCTCTGGAATTTCACAACTCAACCAACATGCTTGGAGTCCCTGCTAGTCCAGGCCATACCCTGGATTCATACGCGGCTACAGAGAGGGACAAGACCCCAGTCCCTCTGCTTGAGAACCAAACCCGTATTGGAAGGATGGCCGTGAAATTCATCACATGCTACTATGGGAATGCCTGGGGAGCTGTTTTTCCTTTTCTGCATAAATTTTTTTAGTACCTTGAAAACCTAGCAAACCTCCCATAACAGCAACTACAAAAAGCACGTTAGTCCAGGACATCCCAATCGATAAGCGTTCTGCTGCCCCCCTGCCCCCCCGCCCCCCCGTCCCAGGGTGAGGGAGGAGCGTGGGGAGCAGATTGACCCTGGGCTAGAATCACTAAGTTTAAACAAGACCACTTTCTCCAAACCATTGTATTTTTAGCACAAATATTAAAAATTGGATTTAGTTCAAATTTGTAAAATTTGAAAATTTCTCTCGTAATAGTTCAGGCTCTAACCTTGGGTCAAACTTAATAGGAAGAGGACCTTACAAATTGAATTCCCATATAGGATGAAAAAAGCAAACAAAGTTTGTCCAGCCACTGCTGCTGCCTTGGCTGTGGCATTCAAGGCTCTGTGATTTCGTGCTAGGTCAAGAATGTCACTTCAGGGACAAACAAGCGAATGGCCTGTAGTTTCACCAGCAATCCCCGTGTCTAGTATTCTCACCACAACCAGCTATAGACTCCTTGGGGACAAGGACCAGGTTTTGCTTACCTGTGTCTAAAATGCCCGGGTTTTGTTCACCTCTGTAGCCACCAAAGAACCATGCTCCTAACCACTCACTGAGTAATTCCACGGGCGCAGAGGTCCTCAGAGTTCGGGTACGCAGGAAGGCAAATACTTTGTTTAAGGTTTTATTTCTTGCCAAGTGTTTTCATTTACCAACTTAAAGCAAGAAGTTAAATTTTTATTCTTATGAAATACATTTAGTACTAACACCTGTTTTCAGGCTTATTTTCCAGACTCAGCTGCTTTCCTATAAACATAAACTTCCAGTAATTGAGGATTATAACTTTATAGTTCTGCCCTCAAGGAATCAAGAAAGAAAACTTGCAGTACTAATTTTGGTGGTCCTCTACAGGGCTCTCTGTGTGATATAAAATACGGGTCAATCTAACTGAGTGTTGAATCCTATTATGTAAGGTTCTGGGTGCGGAACCCATAAAGTCCACTTTCCTAGTAAGCCCTGAGGCCACTGCAGCCCAGGCTTGCTCACATTTTCCCTTCAGCCCGAGGCTCAGGACATAACCTAGTTTGCCTGGTGTCCTGGCAGCCAACACACCCACTTGCTCCTTGGAGATTCTGCTCCTTGCCCTTCTGGTTCTTGGGGGGACTCATTCTTCCCGGTCCCACGCCAGCCCTTTGCTTTGAGTCCTGTAATGTTACTTATTCCAGGGAAACAAGAGGATCAAATGGCAACATGGGGAATGACAAAACTAAGAAATCCCCCTTCTCACCAATACTGTCCCGTCATCCGTCCCCTTTGTGGAAGCACAGAATGGAGTGTTACCTCCATCCCAGCTCCTTGGTCCTGCCTGGGATCGCTGGCTTTGATCACAGTGGTCAGTCCAATAGTCTAGTTTTCTCTGTCATCACATGAAACGTTTTAAACCAGATAGGAAAGGGTTCACGGATTCGAATCTCAGATTTGTTTTATTTTAGTTTTCTTAGTGATTCGTGAAAAGCAGAATCCAGAAATCTTCAGCGTTTAGTTTTCCTCTTGACTAAGGGTTTTCAAATTTGCAAACAAACTCTTCAAAAGCTTCTTAAGAAGAGACCACTTAAAGGGACCCTGTGGTCCTTCTATGATGTGAGGAATCTCCTTGCATGTGCATAACTTCACTCTCCTATTTATCTAACACGCAGGGGCCTGGAAGTCGAGTGGGAGAAGCAGTTTTAGCAAATGACATGAAATGGTGTCTAAAATGCCCTCGGGACACACTGCTAATATCTGACCTCTTAATTTATGGGCAGATCACTCTTACTCTAAACACGTAACTAGGAAATCCCCCCCCCCTTTGATTCTCCATACTGAAGATGTTAAAACCCTATTTTAAACTTTTGTTCCTAATCAACCCCACTCCCACTGTATTCATTTGGATCCCTAAAGTTGGCTTTTATCGATGGGTAAAAAGCTAAGCTGTTTTGGTTCCCCACCAGAAATGAAGTGGAAATGCTTGTAAAATAGTGGTATCTTATGACTATTAAGTATATGTCTTTCGACAATAGAGCTGTCCTTTTCGGCACTACACTAAGATAGTTAGAAATGTTAGCACAAGTGAGGAAGCTATTTAAAGGTAGCTATATGACTAAACCCTCCCTCCCACATCCATCACGGAGGAAGGGCAGTGTTGGCTGGGCTGTATATGAAGGAGAGTCCTCAAGAACTCTAGAGTCCTGGTTTTTGGGGTTAAGATTTATTTATTTGAGAGAGAGTGTGCTGGGGGGAGGGGCAGAGGGAGAGGGAGAGAGAGAATCCTGAAGCAGACTCCCCACTGAGCACAGAGCCTGACATGAGGCTCCATCCCAGGACCCTGAGATCATGACCTGAGCCAAAATCAAGAGTCAGAACGCTTTCATTTTATTTTTTTAAGAGTCAGAATGCTTAACTGACTGAGCCACCTCCCAGGTACCCCAGTAGTGGTGGTTTTATCACAAGTATAACATTAAACAGCTCAGGATGGGGCATCTGGATGGCTCAAGCAATTAAGCGTCTGCCTTCGGCTCAGGTCAGGATTCCAGGGTCCTGGGATCGAGTCCCGTATCAGGCTCCCTGCTTAGCAGAGAGTCTGCTTCTCCCTCTGCCTACCACTCTACCTGCTTGTGCTCTATCTGTCTTACAAGTAAATAAATAAAATCTTTAAAAAAAACAGCTCAGGATGTTTCTATGCTAGCATAGTTGTTATCCTTACACTTGGTCAACCCCTTAAGGTTTACATATTTCTTTGTAAAAAGGAAAAAGAGTCTTTTACAAAATATTTATACCAGTTTGATGCAAGGTCTGGGGATAAGAAATTAATCCTTAGCAAAATGACTCAACAGATTTGAAATTAAGTTTATTTTTTACAAATAACTTTCTCTTTGCAGATCAACCGCTAGGGAGTATGCTCTGAAAATTATCAAGAAAAGCAAATGTCGAGGCAAAGTATGTATAAGGCTTATTGTTATGAAAATATAGTGTTGTGGGGGTGGGGAGGTAGAAACACACAGATCAGTTCCCAAATAAACATAAGTTCACCCCAGGAGTTGCATTTTGGTGGAATACAATGTTATATATTTATTGGAATATAATTTTATAAATATTCTTGGAATAAAAGTTAATTGGAATGATTATATGTTATTTCTGTTCCTTATTGTTGTTTGCTTGCTTCTTAATTTACTTTTGTGATCTAAGTTTCATTCTATCCTATATGTGATTATAGTTATACTGATAGGTTGCAAGCATCATCTGAGGACCTTCAACATATTTTGGCAATTCTAGGCTGAGTATCAGAATCTAAGATATACTCATCATATTTTACCAAAACATATCTCCTTTGATCCTCAAATAGTATAGCTTCACTCATTGGAGTTAGCTCCTCATATGTTTTGATGTGTATATTGATTAAGGTAACTCTTCCCTTAAACAGGAGCACATGATCCAGAATGAGGTGTCTATTTTAAGAAGAGTGAAGCATCCCAATATTGTTCTTCTGATCGAAGAGATGGATGTGCCAACGGAACTGTATCTTGTCATGGAATTAGTCAAGGTGTGTATCTTGGAAAAAGAATAAACCCACACAAGGCACCACACTTTCCTATCTGATAGAGAGAGCTGTCTCCTTTATTTCCTTCCACCAATATTTAGTCTCTCATTTCTATGTATTGGCATAATGGGTAAGAGTATTAACACTAGAATTATACTGCAAGCATTCAAGTCCCAGCCTTGACCTATATAGTTTCTGACCTTGGGTATACCTTTCCGTACCTCAGTTTCCTCAAATATAAAATGAGAGGAATAATATTACCTACCAGGAGTGTTATGGTGAAGGTAAGAGGGATGACTTCCACCATGTACTTTTTTTTTAAGGGGGGGGGAGGGGCAGAGAGAGAGGGAGAGGAAGAGAAGCAGACTCCCTGCTGAGCATGGTGCCCAATGCGGGGCTTGATCTCACAGCCCTGAGATCGTGACTTGAGCCAAAATCAAGAGCCGGACGCTTTAATCGACTGAGCCACCCAGGCGCCCCCACTAATGTACTTTCTAATACACAGGAAGTATCACAGAAATGATCATTGTTATCGTTGCTGTAGAAATTGTGCACTTTTTCGTGAACTACATCCAAAGGTATCACCCATTCTTATTAAAAAAAAAAAAGCTTTAAACTTTTAGTCACCAATGTAATAGAAAAATAGCACTAGAAAATATTCTGCTGCCTTTCAGTAGATGTTACAACCTCGTCCTGTCCCATAAAATTACATCTGTATTTTATTAGATCATAGAACATAGACATGGCCATATGTTGATAATTGTTGAATCTAAGTTAAAGCTGCCTTGCCCATTCCCTCTACTTCCATATTTAAAATTTTCAGTAACTAAAAGTTTTTACAAATTTAATGTTTAGTATTAATGAAGTGCTATTTTTCTCAAGCCTTTTTTCTATTATGTTAATCTAACTGAAGGTGTAACTAATTTCTACTTTAGTTGTAAAATGTCGTAAATTAGTCACACCACCTCTGCATCAAATGTGTGCACCCATCAGTGAGAGCCTCGGGCTCCAGGAACCATGTTTGGAATCACACGCCCCAGCTGGTGGCAGGAATCAGCACTGTGGAATGTGGCATTTCCTCTGTAAAGATTTAAGACAAAGACAGCATGTAATAAACTAATCTGTTACTATATAGAAAACTGTTCATTCGAGGGTCCTTTAAGCTTTTATTATTCAGAGTTGCTTTACTTTAGATCTGTTGGCTTTTTTTTTTTTTTTTTTTTTTTTTAGTGGTTTTTTTTTTTTTCTGTTGAAGCCTGCTTTTTCCTACTTCGTGTTAGGATTTGTTTCTTTCGGGGGGGGGGGGACTTGTTTGTAGTGACACTAGCTATTGTCACATTTGAGACCAAGGGAGATAAACAATGGTAAACTGTTATTTCGACAAAGAAAGGTTGATTTCAGTTGTTCAGAAGATTTTTATATTGGTGCTTTATGGCCAAGTAAAGTTTGGTAATTCCCAATATTGTAAAATAGACTTTCTCTAGCACCCAGGATAATATTTTTACAATGACTTTAATTTTGAGAGCAACGAATTCAAACCATTCCTCTTGCTCTTCTGAGTGCTATTAGAAATTGATTAGCTTCCTTTTATTGGCTGATTTTTGAAGAGTTAAGACTAACTTAAACTTGAAGCTGAGAAATGAAAGAGGCAAAGGCTTAAGACTTTAGAACACACTGTGGTGGGAAAGCCTAGTCTGTCACGCTTTAGTTTAGTCAGGTGACAACAGCTAAGTTACCACTGGGAGGTCCTCACTTCACTCAACATTCCCTCTGGGTGACCAAGATAGCCTAACAAGGCCAGAGAGTGTCTGCCTGGTCCAGCATCGGGACTCGTCCATTGTACTGCCAGATCATACCCTTAAATTTAGGCTGACCCAGAACTGCTGTGAGGCCAGGTCTGGAAGCATCCCAGGAAGAGAAGGCCAACCCCAGGCTTGACTTGAAAGGCTCCCACAACATTTCCCCCTGACAAATGTAGCTAGGGCCACGCTTCTCAAGAGTCCAGGGGTGTGCCAAAGAGGCCTGCAGCTGTAGGATAAACAAGGCCTGGATTCTGGAAGACAGTGAAGTAACAGTAATTACAAGTGAAATTCCGTAATTAATAAGAACAGGCCTTTGGACTTCTGCCTACAGATGTGTGCACATACACCCTGCATATGTGTTCAGAGGAATGCAGGCCTTGTGCAGGAGGTGGCCCTGTGGCCGGGCCCTAACGGATCAGCAGGAATCAGAAAGATAAAGGCACTCGAAGGGACCTTCCAGGAAGGGGGCTCTTGGGAGGACAGGTTGGGAACGCAGGGTGATTTGGGCATGTTTTAGTGATGGGGGAAGAATCTCCTACCTGGAGCATAAAGGCGACTCACGGGTCTAGCGAGTGGCAGGAGATGCGTCGAGACCGGTTGAAATGAAGAGGGGCACCCGGACATGGAGAGCCATGGGAAAGGAATGCCGACTTCTTGAAGGGAGAAGGAAAAGGCCAACATCCCATGCGGGAAGGTAACAGTCCGTTCGCTGGGTGCTGTGAATAAAGAGGCCGGAAGCAGTGTAGGTTGTGAGGCCTCACGAGAACCACCCCGGGACAGCGCAACAAAACCTTTTACCCAGCAGATGGAGCGGACTGGCTGTGTACGCCTTACCCGCCTTACAGGAAGGCCTGGTTGACTGTCTTGCTGGGGATGTGGAAGACGTGAGGTCACAGGATGCCTGGCGCCTACCTAGACAACGAGGACAACGGTGGCATCATTGTGGGTCACCACACACAGCCTCACACCCATCCCACTGCATCGGGGTGCTGCTCATGTAGACCGCAGTGAAAATGCTGCCTCCTGGAGGGGCACGGAACCCTCGGGCAGCCTTGCCTTTGAGAGAATCAGAAAGCGGAGAAGGCGTTCATTTTGACACTCGTGTGTGTGTTTAGGTTGGGAACTGCCGAGGCTGAATGGGCCGCGGGAGAAGCCCCCCGAGCAGAGGTGGTGCAAGGCAACGGAGGACAGGCCAGCTTAGTGAGATTCGAAAACTATCAGCCTGCAAGGCCTGTATTTTGCTTTTGCCATTTAAAAAAACAAAAATGAAATCCCTCACCACATTAGGCAGCGGATGAACACAATTGACTCCCGTGCTCAGCTATTTGGTGCTTTGTGTGTAAGAACGAGGCAAACGTCGTTAGTCAATCAGACCCAAATTTCTGAAAGCGTTTCCAATAAAGAGAACTAAAATTGGAGCCTAAAATCATTCTGTTTCTCCAAATAACAATAAGTTAGCAAGGAACAAGGGAAACAAAAGCTCAGATGAATAATGGTCCTAGAAAACTTTCTTTGAAAATCCTCCACCCTCCTCCCTTCTCCTCTCTTTTCTCTCTCATCTTTGGAATGACAGTTTCTGGTCCTTTTTCTCTGCTCCTTACAAAGAAGCACATTATTGGAAAAGAAAACACTACACCCACTCCAAGAGAGCACAATCTAGAGAATGAAGGGAACTGAGTGTGTGCGTGTGTGTGTGTGTGTGTGTGTGTGTGTGTGTGTGAGCTTCATAAGGCAGCCGCACGTTTTGTTAAGGATGTGGTCTGCAGGATTACCTGTTTCTCATTTTGGGAGGGTTGGGGTTGTGACTTTGAACTTCTGCTGGCCATTGCGATGAGGCATGTCACACATGCCACGAGGGCACCCGCCAGACCTGGCTCTGTCTCTCCCTCCTGGCTGGGGCTGTGGATATGACTGCATGTCCCAATGGTGGAGAATCCTCCTCCTGCTCCTTTGAGCCATGGAGGAAATGCCCCTGGCTTTCACAGCGGGGAGACAAATCCCCAGGTGGAGTTGTTGGGCCTTTGAGAGGGAAGTGGCAGGGAAAGCGCTGGGAGCCCAGAGATCCTGCATGCGTCTTCATCTTGAGAATGTGTCAGTTGTCTCTCCAGGACCATCTGCTAATTGCAGCTCCACGTGCTGTTCTGTTCTCAGGGCGGAGACCTCTTTGATGCTATTACTTCAACCAACAAGTACACGGAGCGGGATGCCAGTGGGATGCTCTACAACCTGGCCAGTGCCATCAAATACCTGCATAGCCTGAACATCGTCCACCGGGACATCAAGCCAGAGAACCTACTGGTAAGAGGGATTCGAACCTCAGGCATCTTGAGTTCTAAGCACTCATGAGTGAACATGAATGTTTTTTTTTTTTCTTTCCTATTTCCTTTCCTTTCTTTTTTGAAGAGAAATATACTTTAAAGGCTAGTTTCCAGCTGGACTTCAGTGACTAGCTAGAAACAAACCTTTTAAGTATATCTGTAGGGGTTAATGTGCCGTTAATGTACCTGACTAATTATTAACAAATAAAAACCTGAGACAGGGTTGGGGGAATAGAGCTTGGGAAATCTAAGGCTGTGGTTAAGACCTTAGGCTAGACCAAGATAGTCATGAGGAACATTTACATGTATGTTTATTTATCTACAGCACTTTGATGTTAAAAGTTTTCACTTGGAAAAAAAAAAGGACGCCCTTAGTCTCCCAAATTTACTTTTCCATAATATGATCTAAAAGCTAAGACAATAAGTCATGAGTTTTAAAGAGACTAGCCCTCCAGCTTAAAAATAATCACAATGAAGACTGATTTTAAAAATCAGAGACATCCCTATCCCTCTTTAAGACTATTTGTTTTACTTTAATGAACTCCATGTCTCTGGGGAAACACTAGGAGTTCTTTACCCAAGCAAATGAGGATCCTTTCCTAGTCCAGTTGTTAAGGGGACAGTATTGGAAAGAATTGAGGAGACAGAGACTGGGCGTTTGGGGAACTGTCACTGGTGAATATGGAGTAACATAAATTTTGCTGGCTATCCAGGCTGGAATTTTAATGAAATTTATTCATTTTATCCCCCCCACCCCAAGATGCTAGTTCTTCTTTTACTTTCATTACCCAGGCCCAAGAGTCACGTATTACATATTACTGTTAGTTTGTCCATCTCTTCAGAAATCCGGGAATTGAGGATTCTCTTTCAAAAGAAGTGTTTCTCCAAGGGTGGTCTAAAGAGTCCCTGCATCTGAACTACTCCCAGATGCCTGTTAAAAATGCAAATTTCTGAGCCTCCCTGCAGCCCTAGCAAATCAGAATCTGGTGACTGGTGACAGGGTACAGATCTTCCTTGAAACAAGCTCCCCCACATGACCCAAATGAGCTTCCAAGTCGAGAAGCAGATGAGCAACCCAACTCTCACGGCACAAGAAGGGCTGATGAAGTCTGCTAAGATGGCGACCCACCCATGGGCTAGCCCTGTGCTTTACGCTCATGATCTCACTTAATCCTCACAACAGCTATATGGGGTAGGTTCTATTACTGTCCCATTTCACAGGTAAGGAAACTGAGTGCCTAGAAGTTCAAAGACCTGTGCAAAGCCATTATAACTCATATGTGGAAGAACTAAGATCTCAGTTGAGCTCTGTCCTACTACAGAGCCCAAGATTTTAACCACTAGATGACACAAAGCTGTGCATTAGGGAGATTTATTGCGTGCTGGCTCTGTGCCAGGTTGTGCCAGGGAACAGAGAGACAGATGCCTTCATGGAGTTGACATTCAAGTAGGAAAAATAGGCATTCAAGAAATAAATACACAAGCAGTTAGTTCGCTGTAATTATGTTCATAAACTTGCAGCTACTGGCTAATGAAGGGAGCTGAGGTCAAGCGACCGAGTTCTGACTTAATTGCTCCTCAAATTCCACATCTCCGCAGTAGCCTGAACATTCTCTTCTGCATAGTTGCCTCCATAACCTGCAGCAATTTTCTCTTGTCTGCATTCATTATTCCTATGTCCTGAATTATGTAGGATCATCTCGTGGGAACAGACTCACAATTGGCCTTTGTTTCAAAACTTCTCTAAACCCTGAAGTTCAGTGATTGAAAATTAAAGTTTAGTTTCCTCCCCTCCACTTTGCGGTTTGGTTTTGCGTGACATTGTCCACTTGCTTCTCACCAGAGCGTTATCTATTTCTGTTAAATGCCATACGTGATTACTTAGCAGGGTAGTTTTTCTAAAATTACAGTTTGCAGGACACTTTGAAGATATTGTGCTCATTCTAACATATTTCACTTTTTAAATTACCCAAAAAGAAAAACGTTCACTCTTTTTTTTCCTTTCTCTTCTAATGTGAGAATGTGAAATACGCACACCATTGAAGTCATTTGCAATATAGGTTTAAAATATATATATGAACTAAAGTAATTCTACTTCTCCAGTATAGTAATTTCTTACTCTCAGGAAGTAATAAGGGCTGGTGAGCTTTGCAGGAATAAATCTATTATAGTATAAAATAGGTAGAAGAATAGAAGAAGGTGAGCAGAATTAGGACGACATCACTAATTGAACTTGAGACTTCTGTTAATTTCACATTCTGTTGACCTTTATGTGGAAATAAGAGAGAATCGTCATGGGAGGCACATTCACATCCCAAGGATTTATAGTCAGATGGACCAAAGTTCAAAACCAAGTGCTTCACTCTTCCAGTGGCTGGTCTTATGACCTTGAACAAGTTTCTTAACTCCTTTGAGCCTCCTTTAGGGGGATTTTATGAAGATAAAGAGATAACATGGAACTATTAGCTTCCTTCCTTTTTACTCCTCTTTTATTTGTAATAAAAATTAAAGTATTCCTAAAAATAAAACTGTTTCACAACAAATTGTATGTTGTAAAAATCATCTTGCATCTTTTTTGACATTGCTTTTAAAATTTTACTATTCACCCGTGCATGGAATTGCCATCTCCTCACAAAATGTAGAGCCGGAAATTATTTTTGAAAAATGCTATGACAAATTTCGTGTAAAGATTTTGAGTCCATTTTCTTACTACCAAATAAATAAATTTACCAAATAAATAAAAAGGCCTCACTACACACTTTGCATTACTCTTTCATTATCAAAAAAGCCTAAATTGTTAGGTTGCTAACAAGATTTTTGCCAGTTTAGTGTTTAATGTTTGTTATAACTAACAAAGTATTATTTTTAAGTTATAGATTTCATTTTATATATTATCATATATGTAGAACTTTTATGCAGAATTTTTTATTTGTAAATTCTTATAGAACTATATAAAAATGTTGTAGTTTGGCCTTAAGGATCTATATTGATCTATTCAAGTCTAAGTATTTGTCAGGTCCAGGTCTTTTAATGAGAAAACATGATTTGATTTACAGTGATGTATCTAGACACAGATGGTGTGAAAACTGGGAATTGACCCAATATAAATACCCCCTATAATTTTATTATTGTATCACTTCTAAGTTTTTGTCTTGTTTGTTTTCTTTTGTTTTTGTTGTCACAAGGTAATCATGCCAGTGATCTTACATGGTTCTTTTTGCTCTGTCAGGCCTGGAGCTTAATGATCATACGGATGAGTGACCAGTGGGATGAGAGGGTGGATGAGATGAAAGAGTGAGTAAATGAGTGACACTTCTTCACAGACTAGAGGACAGACCCAACATGACAGATCCAAGCCATTCTTCAACTCATTCATTACACTGAGGGCTCACATGGGCCTCAGTCTAAATGCCACTGAGTGGGGGAAGTGCAGTGTTTCCCTCGCTGTACTTATGCGCAGAGTGTGTGTGTGTGTGTGTGTGTGCACGCGCGACAGTATATAACTAAAAGAGACTTTTTGCTTTTTAAAAAACAAACCAAACCACCAAAACCATCCTACTGAGATCAACCACCTTTAGTTGGCAGGAGTCACCACTAGATGGCAAGCTTGCACCCTTGGCAGGAAAAATTCTCAGTAGGAGCCTGAGTTTTCTTCTAAGGAGCTGGGAGGGTCTTTTAAAATGTATATGCAGGTGCTACCTTCTTAGGAAAATTAAAGCATTTACTGGCAAAAATATAATTTGCATCACTAGTTTTTATTAGATTCCAGAAATAAATGGTAATTTTCTTGAAATATAGAAGTTTATGTTCAAAAAACTTTTTCCTTCTAAACTCCCCAGTACTTTCTGGGAGAAAGCAGTTTCTCAGAGAATCTGCCTGTCTTGGTCAGAAATTTTCTTTTAGAAACTTTCTATCCAGGTGTTTGTACCTGCTCCTGGCTGCCCATCAAAATGGCATGCCTAGCACACGACCCTCATTTTCACTAACTGGATTATATGTAGCAGTAAGGTATCGTGTTCTCTCCAAGTGATGACCATGTGTGACCTAGAGATGATGTGTTCCAGCACCTCTTGGTTTCCATGTCAAGCCAGCCCCAAGCCCACAAGAGGGCAGATTTCCTTCTGCCTTAATCCCATGACCCTTAACAAATAAGTCCATTTTGTGATAAGATAGCTAGCTACACTGGTACACAAGGCAAGTGCCACCGATAGACTGCATCTAGAGGTCATAGGCAAAAGCACAGTTGAGTAGATCTGTAGTCAGTCCACTGTCTTAGGATCTTGAGCCAGCAGAGTGTTGATTAATGGTTGGGGGACCCAGAAGAAGGGAGCCAGGGGCCTCTCAGGACTCTGTCACTAGCCCTGGCCTAATCAGCATTATTAGTGATGCGAAATGAAGATGTATTATAGCAAGTGACAAACTTGAGATCCAAAAGTATCTTTGGCTCTGTGAGGGTCCCAAATCAGTAGGATGAAATTTGACAAGAGAGACACATAAATCCCAGTGGACTAAGTGGTTTTGGTGTAATCGTTTTAATGATCATTGCAGCAAATCAATAATGGAGACACTTGGCCAGACCAAGTCAAAGGCTATTAGTTGACCATAAATTCAGGGTGGGCCTCAGTGGGATATGACTGCTAAAAAGTGCCCCTCAATTCCTTTCACTGAAAGAGTGCTGCCATCGACAGAGTCCTCTGCCTTGCTCATGCCAGTTACTCCTATGGTGAGGAATGTAGCACGTCATGGCAGGGGCCTGGAGTTCAGCCCACAGAGGGATGGAGAAAGTGGAGCATGGTGGCTCTGGTTAAATATATGAAACACTGCCAGATGGAAGATGGGAAACCTTTTCTGTGCTGTACTGAACTCCGACTAAAGAGAAGATGTTACTGGATGAGAGGTTCAAGGTTGATGTAAGAAAAAACTTTCTAACAGTTGCACCTGTTTGCAAATTAAAGGGCCTTTACTACGCATAGCTTGTGGTCATTGAAAATGTCCAAGCAGAAACTGAATGATCATTTTTTATAGGTGTTTAGAAAAAAAAACCCTCTGCTCTCCGAATTTGGATAAAAGTTAAGGGAAAAATAGAAGCAAAACAACATTTTCCCAAAACATTCTTTAGTACGATAATCTACCAGTTTCTTTACTAGCACCTTTGCTGAGGGCCCTCTTCCCAGGACCTGTGATTGCACGTGGGAGAAGACAGGAAAGTGTAGTGTGTTTCCTTGGTGGCCTGGGCCTGTCTGCTCCCCTGCTCATCCCTTCTGCCGTTAGGGACTAAAATACTACCACTCATCTCATTTAAAATGACATGGTCTTATTGGACTAGCAAAATTAATAAATAATAGCATATAGTGTTGGAAAAGTTATTAGGATACCAATCATCTCCTATGTGTTGGTGTAAGAGTAACTTCGTAGAAGCTTTCTGAAAGGTAATTTGGTGATAAAGAACTGGAACCTTAAATAGTATGAGTATCCTATGACCAAATAATTCTACTTCTGGAAATGGAACCTAAAGAAAAAAAATTTAGATCTGTATACATACATAGGGATGTTCATCTCAGTGGTTTTTAGTATGAAAAAGTATAAAACTACTTATTGCAGGGCACTAATTAGTTAAATAATGGCGTGATGATGGGGGAGGAGGACATGGTTAAAATCTTGGACTTGGACGTACTTAAGCTTAAGTTCTTGCTCTGCCACTTATTAGCTGGGCGACGTAACGGTGCAACATCTCTGAGACTCAATTTCTCATCTGCAAAATATCAGTAAGATGACTTAATAGGTTGTTGTGAAGATCCAATAGGATAGTGAGCATGAGCTCCTCCACACAATGCCTGACGTATCCCGTGTGCTCAGTAAATAGCAGCCGTAGTCATTGTTGGGATTATTATTACACTGCACCCATACAACGGAATATCCAGTAGCCACTGAAAATCGTGTTGTAGATACATGCATATTCACTCAGGATTTATATTGTCCAGTGGAAAAAGAAAAGCAGAAGAGAGAGGTAAAGAAAGGGCTGGAAGTTCATACCCCAAAATGTTAACGGTGGTTATTTCTAGGTGTCAAGATTATGGGTGAGCTTAATTCCTTTCCCTCTATAATTATCTGTCTTTTCTAATTTTCCTACAATGACATGTTGGATATTACTTGTGTGACAAAAATGTAATGTGAGTTTTAAAAAGAGCAATGGCACTGAGTTCCCACAGTCTTTGCAAAAGGCTGGTATGTGCAATGGGCTCCCAGGATCCGGAACGTGCCGGTCTTACTGCCACTGCGTAGAACTCCTTAGATAGTTTCATGACTATTTTAAAGTAGGATGGGAATCGGGTTTCCTAGAGTTCCCACTCATCCTCCCATCTTCCCAGATATCTCTACAGTAATACTTTGAAAGCTATTTTATTTCTCCCTCTGATATTGTTACCTCTCTTCTGACTTCTATACAATGTTGACTCTTCTTATTTCATTTAACGTTTGATTTCACAAAGATTTTACACGTGGGTATAAAGCGGGTTTGGTTTTTTTAAGAATTAATTTTTTTCCCCCCGGGAGATTTAATTTTAAAGTATGTGGACCCTAAAGTGCATTTTGTAAAATAATTTCCTGCATTAATGTTGATTTACTTCACTTCTTTAAGAGTAAAGATTTAAATTTAATTCATTTTCCTTAGAAAGGACTATAAAGGCCATATACCATGGCCAGAGGAAAATCAATGTCTTTTTAAAGGGATACCATAGTTGTGAAAAAGTATATTGACTTTTTTTCATGGCTTTGTCAATTTCATGCCGCTTTTGTTCAGTTCTATTTGGTGAAATTATTTTTTAGTACCTATTGAGCTCCGCTGTGAAAAATATTTCCGTGGATACTAATGATTCATTAGCCAGCATTTCAACAGGGTTATCCTTGAATTCACGGCAGCGCTGAGAATTATGTTTGTTCCAACACATCTGTTATATTAGTCAGGTTTTAGTTCTCTATTATGGGAATCTCAGAAACCATTTGCCTGGGTTCAGGTTATCTGTGAATTTTCATATTATTTTATGGCCACCAGCTGCATTTTATGACTATATATTAAATTTTTTTTGTTTTTCAAATAACTTTTCCAAATGGTCTCAGTTTCTAATCCAAAGGAAATCAGGCCTATGCCCAGACATCTACTGTTCAACAAGTTACAGCTACTGCAGAACCCCAAATAAACGAAAAAGAAACAAAAAGAAAACTCTTCTTCAAAAAGGAAAAACCCTGTGTAAAATGCCAGTGAGCCAAAAACCTAATACCTGACCTTTCCCTATATCTGTTCTTGCTGGGACATGCCGTCAGCTTTTAATTGGAACCTTTTTTCATAATTGTTGCCATTTAACACATTTAGTCTGTCAAATCATGGGATGTCTTTATAGCCATATAATAAACCCTAGAGAACAACTTCTCTGACTGTAGCCATCTGCAATGATCACAAAAGTAGCTTACAAAATACTGACAATCTTTATGGTAATAGGATACATATGGCAGCCCACAATTATGTGTAGCTGCATCCAATTAGTGTTGTACAATTACACAGTTTTATTGCTTAGTTAAAACAGTGAAAGCACTACATACTGGTAATTTGCACTAATCCCCATCTCTTTAATAGCCCCTCAGTGTTTAAAATGTGGGGGAACATCTATAGTATTTAAAGGGCTTGGGATGAACATTAAATTATAGCTCATGTTGTGAATACTCATTGATTGGCAATCAGTGGACTCCCACCTCACTTGTGGGTCATGTTTTATGGAGGCTTTAAAATACAGTCATAGCAAAAAGTTCTTTTTTTTTTTAACACCAGAAGCCCACTGGCTGGATCGGGCTGCCCAAGCCTGTGCTTGCAGCCTGTTAATGTCCTTCCTGGAACATGGTCAGGACGGGGATACATCCAGAGGAACAAAGTCAGAATCGGTTCAGGGAGCAGTATATGCCAGGGACTCCACATTTTAAATGTGAACTTGTTAGAGGTTGGTCCCATTCCTAACTTTTAATTAAAAACTTAGTTCAAAGTAAATTTATAGCTGCCATTTGGGAAAATACTTTCTGGAGAGGGTTTTGTGAGTGTGTGAGTGTGTGTGTGTGTGTGTGTGCACGTGCTCACGCATGCGTGTGTGTTTGAAACAGATGTATTTAGCAATCTGTGATTTTAACAGAGTTTTAATTACATTTTTAAATGGCCTCACTTGTGCCCCTCCGTAAGTGGCTTGGTAAGAAGTAAGGGTGAGCCCAGCTCAAGTTGCAGCAAGTGCTAATGGGGAACCCCATTTGTGAGGTGGTCTCATTATACTGCTTAGGAAAGGTGCTCTCCCATTGGAGGAGAGGAAACACTGGAATATATTCTTCTGTATCCTTCTCCCAAAGTGTTGACAGAGAAAAACCCAAAGCAACCTTGTTTCCTGCCCTGCCTGACAGTAAGTAAAACAGAATTCCAAACAAGAGGCCTGGACATTTATTCACCTGCAAAAACATTTTGCTGAAGCATTGCTAATGTAGTTGTGTCCAGAAATGTTTTCAATTACGTGGATTAGGCCTTTGTCTCTCGTTCTTTTTGTCTATCATAAGCATCACGCTAACCTCTTTATGTTCATGAAAATTCTGTATGGTTTTTCAAAGCAGAGGAAGGGGACATGGTGGAAGTGATAGAGAGAAAAAGAACATTAAAAGGATAGATTCTGTGTGTTTTATTTAAATGTTGTTGGTTTATTTGAAAGAATTACTATTTTTATGTAATCCCAATTTTCTTTATTTTAGGTTAGACTTCTTTGGTGCTTTTTTCCCCCTTAGGAATTGAAACTTTGAACTTTATTGCTCAGTATATTAAATACAACTGGCATATGGCTCTATGTGAGGTGGAATTCCTGTTTAAATGTAGATGCTTGAAAATAAAACCTTTGCTACGTGTAGGGGAAGTACGTGGTCATATTCAGAACCAAAATGTGACTTATGACTGGATCTGCCAACATCTCCTTTCGTCCAACTTTTGAATACAGTTAGGTGATTATAGATAGTATGTTTAGAGGAAACCCACAAAATTCCTGTGTAAATGGAGTTGTGTAAACTAAAATCTGCATGACCTCCCAAAACACGGCCCATGGATGTTTGGACCTAACAGAACATCAAAGCCAGAGATTATTTTGCATTTTAGGAAGGTTATTGCTAACAAAATGGAATTAAGGAAGTAAACAATTCTGCTCTGTCCGTGAAGTCAACTAGATAATTTTCTAGATGTTTCCATCTCAGGATTCTGTTCATGAAAAACATTTGCTTGTCACTTGGATGGCCGGAATGGTGGAGGTGCTAAGGCTACGATTTAGGGATTTTTTTGCCCGAGAACGTTTAGGCTGGGGATGACATTGTGCTTTGCAGCTCTCATGTTTCAGCGTCCCTAACTCAAACTTGGTCCTGCTGATGGGCTGGAGAGCTGTGTTGTTAAAGGAGGGAGGACAGTGTCCACCCCAGATGACAACTGGGCAAAGCCACATCTACGAGGGATACACAGCTGTCTTTGCCCTAACAGCCTATGTGCAGGTGACCCCACAAGCCTCTGGGCACCTGCCCAAGGGCCCAAACTAGATGGTGGTCAAGCCCTTAAGGAGAAGACTCCACGTTCTGAGTGTGGAGAAAATGTAAAAGAATATTTTCTGCGCAGAAAAGACACGGTCTCTCCAGAAGGGAAGATCTGACTCCCTGCCTCTGCCAAAACAGTTAGATCCAAATGATCGATGCTGATGCTGCCGCTTAGCTGGCCAAACATCTGCACTTGAAACTGCAGGGAAATGGGAAGTTAATCTACTTTCTCCAAAGAAAGGGAGACGTGGTGTGTGTTCACGGTAGTGGGGCTCCTGATGTGTGGAGATGCGCCTTGCTGTGCTAGAGATTCAGGCTGCTCTATCAAGTACAGATGATCACAAGGCGACAAGAGAAGAACATGCAGGCTTCTACTTGCTGGATGAATTATTTTGATGTACGTGGAAAACTTCACCATGTCCTCAAGGCATCTCCTGCCTTTACTGGGAATACTAGCTTTCTACTGTGGTTTTCTTTATCTTATTGATTCCAATGGAAGACCCTGAATTAGAATTCTGAATGCCCTTTGATCTTTTCTTTGAAACAGTAGAAGTGGTTTGGGATACTCTTTAGGGCAAACCCATTTGGTTTGATCATGGGCTGGAATTAAAGAGGTATAAACACTTGCCTATGGTCACATGCATCCTTTTCTTGATTTGTTGGGTGAAAGACTAGAGACTTTTACTGCCTTAATAAGGAAACCTGGACTGGATGCTGTCTCTGCACCTGATAAATCTTTCCAAATTGCCACAGGTGAAATGAAATGTTAATATCCCTTTCAATTATTAATAAAAAAATGTAAATAGATTTTGTTGGAAATGTGGGCCACTGAAAATGAAGTATTTTAATATACGTGTAGATTTTTTTGTTCAATTACTAAAGAACTGTATTTTTAAAGCTTCTTACATATTAAAATGGAGAGGTAATTACTTTCATAAATTGGAAGTACTGCACTAGAGACTTTCTATATTTCATTGTATTACACAAATCAGTTTTAATTGTAGAAAACATTAAATACAGATAAGCAAAGAGAAAAAAAAATCTCTCATAATCCTACCACCCAGAGACAGACACACTAACACTGTGTTCTTTCATTTTTCTTTGCATGTATTTTTTTCTTTAGCACACCTTTATGCAAACCAGTCTGAAATCTGACCTTCGCCAAAATAATTTATTTCAATAGACATAAACCCACATCACCACGTTAATGGTCATGTAGCATCCCACTGTATCAACACACCGTCATTTATTATTGAATTTCCATTTGCTGGTTGTTCACCATGTTTCCGATTCTGCAGTAATCTAAAAAAAGATATTCTTATACGTATACCATTGCATAATTGCCTGTTTTTTTCACTTTATGATAAATACCTTAAATTTAAGCCACAATGCCTCTCATTCCTTCAAGAAAGAGCTTTTGAGCTCTTGGTTGTAAGGCGATTCCACTCTTTACTTTTACTTTAGGTGTACGAACACCAAGATGGCAGCAAATCGCTGAAGCTGGGGGACTTTGGACTGGCCACCATTGTAGACGGCCCCCTGTACACGGTCTGTGGCACCCCGACATACGTGGCTCCAGAGATCATCGCGGAAACTGGGTAAATGCTTCCCGTGGCTTACTGGAGTGCTGTGCTTGCCAAAGAACTAGTCTGCTTCAGAAATAGGAGAAAACCGCCCTGTCCCATCCAGACAGAATTAGCTGTCAGATTTCTTTCACTTTTTTTTTTTTAACTTTAAAGTGAGAGCCATTTTCTCTGTTTCCCCAGTCAAGTTGCCAATTACTGCAATCTTGTTCAAGGCTTCCATGTGGCCTTTGTTAAAGGTAGAACAGCAGTTATTAACCCCAGAGTAAAAAATGTTCAGACTAACAGAGAAACATATAGCGATGGTAATTAACTCGCTTTTGGATAAAAGAAACAGACACTGCTGTGTGCGGTGATTACAGTCTCCTGTGGTTATTTCTCTCAGCTGCCCTTATTCTCCTGTCCCAGTCTCATTTTGGCCGTCTTGGCGGTCCATTGATTATCTGTGCAATACAAACACCCTTAGGCATCAGAGGGCCACTGGGAATTTTCTGGTTTCTGTGTGCAGCAGTGTAAGATGAATGAAAAGCTCTAGAACTGGGGGAGAAGGTGGGTGGCCTAACACTGATTCAGGACCTACCCTCTGCCAGGCCTTAAGCTCCTTTACTTGATTCTTCACTCTTCCAGTAGACGGTATGATTCCCATTTTGCACATGAGTAATCTCTCTGCGATGGTTGGGTTTCATGGAAGCTCATGACTAGAAAGTGGTTGAGTCAGCATTTGAACTTGGGGCGTGTGAATAAAGGGCTCTTTATGGAAAGAGCCCTATTTCTTGCCAAGGATCATAGGCCAAGTTCTGAGGCACTAGTCTAACACGGGAGGATTGGGGAAGGGTGGTGCAGCAAGGGGACACGGCCTTACTTTCTCCCCTCAATGAGTGGCACAAACGCACACCTCAAGGTCTAGGTTGTATCCTCTGGTGACCCATCAGAGATAGTTTTACTGCTTGACTATTGACCAGAAAGGCAGAAGAACAGAATAGAGGAGAAGGGAATGCCAGCCGGGAAATCCCTCAGGTGGGAGGTAGGGTATGGGGACTTTTTTATCCATCAAATTTGAGTGAGTTGGGAGCCCACATCTGTCACCTTGCCTGACCTCCCTCAGAGCATGCTGCCTCGGGTTTGGCTACGTTTTCTAGTTTTCTGCCGTGAGTACTCTGACATCCTGCCGGGAGGGAGGGGCCCCGGGGAGAAAGAAGATTGAGTTGGGCTCTTGGAGGCCCTCGTTGGAACCCAGCTCTGCCACTGATGTGTGATCTTGAGCAAAACTATTTACCCCCCGGATCCTTGGTTTTCTCCTCTATAAAATAGGCAATAATACTTATCCTGTGTAACGTAAAGAGTGGTTGGAAAGACAGCATAAGATAACATATATCAGTGCTTTACAAATTGGAGAATGTCCTATATGTAATCATTTTTTTCTAACATCAGGGACTTAGATAGTTTCAAGGGTCCATCCCTATCTTAAAATTGATATGACTATAATAAACCTTTTTGATGAAACCTCTCACTTACTGATACTTGGATATGATCCTAAGCATGCTTTACTTCGATGTTTATTCATATGTCTTACTCTCTTTCTCTCGCTCTCTCTCTCTTTTTTTGTTCTTTCCTTGAATTCTGTTTAGCTGGTGGGTTTTAGTTTAGTGTTTGTTGTTGGGTTTTTAAATTTTGTTTAGCTTGGTTTTTGGTTTAGAATAGTAGAGTCATCTATTTTGCCAATGTCCCATAATTTGTCCTGGCCCGACTTTTGCTAACTCTAACATCACTTACTTTTGCAGATATGGCCTCAAGGTGGACATCTGGGCAGCTGGTGTAATCACTTACATCCTGCTGTGCGGTTTCCCTCCGTTCCGTGGGTACGGGCAGTCATCTTTTATTCAGCACCAACAAAGCATTTCTGTACTCTCTGAGTGATCCATTCTGCCTTCTTGCACAAAGGAGCCTGAAGCAGGAAAGGAACATAAGAACTTGACTTCCAGTGCCTGTTATTTTTTCTATGTTGTACATACTCATTTACATGCCTTCCATAAATATTCCTCATATAATTTAAAAACTCATTCTTTCCTAATTGTCCAAAACGGTTCCATGCTGACATTTTGAATGGCTTAAAAACACACATTTTACACATTTATGGGGAAAGGAAAGGCTTGAATGCCTAAGAGTGAAGAGACATACCCTGGGTTGACAATTTAGTGCTGTTTTTTTCCTTGTTGTGGTTCATCTAAACAGAAGCGGTGATGACCAGGAGGTGCTTTTCGATCAGATTTTGATGGGGCAAGTGGACTTTCCCTCTCCATACTGGGATAACGTTTCTGATTCGGCAAAGGTAGGTTTCCAGTGCGTTTCCTTTTCCTGAGAGCCTGTGTGTCTTAATGCAATTATTGATTTTGACTCATTTTGTGCAAAGAGACCTAATGATGTTGTAAATAAGATTTCTGTCCATTTTGGTTATAATTACCAGGTTTTCCAAGAGTTCACAGTCATCAAGTCTTCTGTTCGTAGCCATCTCAACTTATCAAGTGGTCTCTGTTTCCCTGTTTTCATCACTCCCTGTTGTCACTCCAGTTACGTTGCTATAGCCTCTTGCTATACCCAACCCACACCAGGCTGCCTTAGATTTCGACATAGCTTATGGCTTTATCTCTTTTGGGTCTCAACTCAATTTCATCCTCTCAGGGAAGCTTTCCCAGAACACCCTGTTTTCAGTTGCAGGTCTTTAATCTTCCTAGCTCACCTTAACTTCCTCATCTGCTTTATTTTTCTCTATAGGACTTACACCCACATGTCCTTCTTGTATACCATCTAACTGCCTTTCTCTGTCTACCTTTATAGATAGGTAGCTACAGATAGGCGGATACATCTTACTTATGTCATTTATTTTCTAATTTTCTCCCACTGGAACACAAATTTCATCAAGACAAGGATTTTTATGTATTTTGTTTATTGTTATATCATCAATGCCTATGTAGTAACCAGTATATAACTAATGCTTAACATGTATTAAAATGAATGAATAAGAGAGCAACCTCTGAGAAAACTAAAAATCTTACATGGAGACATTGGTAGAGCTTGAGATAAAAAAGAAAACTCTTTAATTGATTCCTTAAGCTTACGTCTCCAAGCATTGACTTAAATTTTTGAAAAATTGATGTTGAGAAATAATTGACTTTTGATTATTCAGTGTGTATGCCGTTCGTTTCTCTGTGTCCTGAGTGTGAGTTCAATTTAAAACCTGACTTTTTCTGTGGGGGTAGAGGTCTTTTTGCCTGTGAGCAATCTCTTCAGGAACCAATCAACCTCTCAGTGCTGTCACTCATAACAAGAGGGCTCAAAGTCATTGACAGATAGGACCATCTCCCACACCCCCATGTCACCTGGCAAAGGGCATCACACCAAATAGTTGCTTTAATAAGTCCCGGCCTATGTTGGAACCTGAATGAATGCCTTCTTGCACAAAGGAGCCTGAAGCAAGAAAAGAACATAATGAGAACTTTAAGGTAGAATCTCTACATCAGTGGAAATAAATCATCCCCATCACGGAATGGTACTCAGACCGTGAATGTAAGGAACTGGATAACACATATCTAACCATTTTGTTACATGGGAACTTCTAATCCGAAGTGGACAAATGTATGACAGACTCATCATTAAAACCCAAGCTGTGCTTTCCTGGTCCAAATCATTTTGAACTCATGAGGAGGTCTCATTAATTTCAGAACCATTAAATCATTTGCCTCTTAATAGTTCCATTTTATTGGTATTGATTAATGTGGAAATTTTTGAAGCAATGTTAACAGATTTCTGTATTAAACTAACCTAGAAATCTGCCATTCAAGTGTGAAATTCTAGACAAAGAAAGGAATATTAATTCTTTAACTTATATAATTTATTTCTTCTCTACTAAATACACTTTAATACACTTTCATTTTAATCTTCATTTCATTTTTTTCTCCCAATTATAAGCCATATATTTATAGTTCTAAGTATTCACCTTTAACTTCTAAAGGTGTTAGATGGCTGTGGATAAGTTGAGTTGATATATTTAAAATTTAGAGCTTTTCCAAACTAAAAGAGAACATCCACATATGAAAATGCTCAGAATTCTGCCATAAAAATGAGACAAATGGAATCAAACGTTCCCTTCCACAGGAGCTCATCACCATGATGCTGTTGGTCGATGTCGATCAGCGATTTTCGGCTGTGCAAGTCCTTGAGCATCCCTGGGTTAATGTAAGTGACTTCCTCCTTTTCCTATATGTACTCCTAACGTTCCTTTCTAAAATTGCAGATTTCCTAATGATATCGCCTCCTTTGTAAAGTGTTGTGTTCATATTTGTTCCTCCCCTTCAAACACACCGGAACAGTGATGGGATCTCAGACTGTTCCTCTGATGGATCCGTCCTGACGTGTGCTGTCATGGTCCCCTGCACAGAGCCTTTCATTCGATTCAGATGGGTCTGCCTTCTGGCTTGGGAGGTGCATGCACGTGGTCGCCAGCCCCCGCCCCCCAACCTACATTCTGAATACATCAATAAGAGCAGATTTTCTGAGTCAGTACTGCTTTTGCATGATTCCTACCAGAAATACAATTGACCCAAGGGTCTCCACATAAGCCTTGAAGTACTCCAATGCAGCACTTCTCAACCTTGAATTCGCTCACAAGTCACCTGGGGATCTTGTTAAAATGCAGATTCTAATGTCGTAGATGTGAGGCTCTGAATTTCTCAAAGCTGCCAGATGCCACTGCTGCTATTTGAGTACTAGAGTCGAATGATACATCTGTATGAAGGAATTCTCCGGAGCGCAGTCGTTATATTTTGTCCCTATATCTCTCTACAATGGATTGATAAGGTTTGTTTTGAATCATAATATATGCATAGAGTGCTTCACTTATAAAGTCTGCCCAGGACTCTTTTAAGCACCTCACATACATTAACTGATCGTGTTCTTCCCAACAACTGTATAATCTAGGTACTATTGTAACCCTCATGGGTACGTGGACGCTCCAGACCTAGGTTTAATGGTTCTTAGAAGACAGACATGTGCATATTGATATGGACATGAACACAGGCAGGAACAAGTATAACATGGTTAGCTCATTGATAGAAATTTTGCCAGCCTTCCTATGGCTTCTAGTGATCTGGCTGTGAGTTGAAGGCAACAAAATATTCCACTTCTCTAAATTATCACCATAGTGATTGGTCAGGTGGTTTTGTGTCTTTTTTACCCCAAATCACTAATTTTAGGGATAACGTATGATTGAAAGCACAGTGTTGAGACAGACTACATCCAAGGTGACAAGAGCTTGGGATCTTGTTCATGTTCCACCGCGTGATGGCCATGGGCCGAGGTTCTAGCACTTTTGTTTTGTTTTGTTTTTTGTTATTGTTTTTCTTTTTTTAAATTATTAACATATAATATAGTAGTTGTTTCAGGGGTAGAGGTCTGTGATTCATCAGTCTTACACAACACCCAGCACTCACCACAACACATACCCTCCCCAATGCCCCTCACCCAGCTACCCCATCCCTCCACTACCCTCCCCTCCAGCAACCCTCAGTTTGTTTCCTGAGATGAAGAGTCTCTTATAGTTTGTCTTCCTCTCTGGTTTTGTCTTGTTTCATTTTTTTCCTCTCTTCTATGATCCTCTGCCTTGTTTCTTAAATTCCACATATCAGTGAGATCATATGATAATTGTCTTTCTCTGATTGACTTATTTTGCTTAGCATAATACCCTCTAGTTCCATCCACGTCATTGCAAATGGCAAGATTTCATTTTTTTTTAAAGATTTTATTTATTTAGGGCGCCTGGGTGGCTCAGTTGGTTAAGCGACTGCCTTCAGCTCAGGTCATGGTCCTGGAGGCCCTGGATCAAGTCCTGCATCGGGCTCCCCGCTAGGCGGGGAGTCTGCTTCTCCCTCTGACCCTGCCCCCCCATGTGCTCTCTCTCATTCTCTCTCTCTCTTAAATAAATAAATAAATAAAATCTTTAAAAAAAAGATTTTATTTATTTATTTGACAGAGAGAGACATAGCGGGAGAGGGAACACAAGCAGGGGAAGTGGGAGAGGGAAAAGCAGGCTTCCCGCCTAGCAGGGAGCCCGATGTGGGGCTCGATTCCAGGACCCTGGGATCATGACCTGAGCTGAAGGCAGACGCTTAATGACTGAGCCACCCAGGCACCCCAAGATTTCTTTTTTTTTTTTTGATGGCTGTGTAATATTCCATTGTAGATATATACCACATCTTCTTTATCCATTCATTTGTCGATGGACATCTGGGCTCTTTCCATAGTTTGGCTATTGTGGACATTGCTGGTATAAATATTGAGGTGCAGGTGCCCCTTCAGATTATTACATTTGTATCTTTGGGGTAAATACCCAGTAGTGCAATTGCTGGGTCGTAGGGTAGCTCTTTTCTAGCACTTCATGTGTAGAGATGTAAAACAGGAGGATATTTATGAATGTTGAATGTGAGTATAGATATACAGCTAAGGGTTGTTTTAAATATTTTCATAGAGCAGAACTTCCTAATTGGTGTATAAATGTATAAAGATATCAATCCCCTCAGCCCTTGGGATAGTCAGGCAGGGCAGCTAGAGTCCAGAAGTGATCACCTCCAGCCTCAAAACCTTTGCATTTATCCCAGGGTGCTGAACAAAAGTTATCCTCCTCTATGAAGTGGGAAAAGTTAGGAAGTATCTCAGGTAAGCCTAATAATAAACCTGCAGGATAGACAGAGTGGATATTATTGTACCCATTTTACGGGTGAGGAGACTGAGGCTAAGGTAAGTGATTTGCCTGGAGTAGCAAAGGTTGTGATTGAGTCAGAATTTGCAGCCAGGTCTCCTCACTCCAAGCCCATTTGCTTTAAAGTCCTATGCACTGAATTATATCTACCTGTCCTTTGTTATACATGAAAGCACCGTGAATATTGCAAAAGAATGCATGTGTACATCATATCGTTATAATGATTGTTCATGCAAGTTAGCAACATCTTCAAAGGAACTTATCTAGGTCGTGGCACGTTTCCCTTAGATTTGCAGGGAGGAAGAGGCACAGGCCTGCTGCAGCCTTTCCTGTGGCAGCAGTTGGTTCTGATTGATCAACATGCTAATTAAAAGCCCATGATCTACAAATTGTCCAATTGCATGATAGCACTAGAAACAGTGGGACTCTGACCACACAGAATAAGCCAGAAAATCAGAATTTGAAACATGGCCTTTGAAGGCTCACAAAGAGTCATAGAGGAAAGAGATTTCATAGACTGCAAATAGCCATTTTAGGTTTTTAAATACGTTTTCGTCAGAGGACCCCTGCCTGGCAGGCCCGCCCTCTGGAAGCTCTGGTACGGCAGACAGTCGCAGGGCATCGGAGGGAGGCCACGCCAGCCAGCCTCTGGGTGGGGAGAGCGGTGCTATAAAGGATTCCCTAGAGGAGGAGACGCCAGTGCTCTATCCCAAAGGAGGCAGGGAAGGAGATGTCCAGCAGAGCCAGCTCCGACAGGATATGCGTATCTGTTTTAAGATAACTTTGTGGATGGAAGCACATTTGTCTGTATATTCGAGGGGGCTAGAAAGCAATTAGAAGCACCCTTACCCTGATTCCAAACCAAATGACCCTGCATCCATATATATATTCCCAGTTCCGTGGGATAAAGAAACAAAATTAGGAAGACTTTTGGCTGTTACCTTTGGAAAACTAGGTTGCTCCTTTCCCTAAAGCAGCATGTACATTTCTCAGCAGTAACTTTCTGCCTTCTCAACCAGCTTTGTGCACATTTTTACACATGGTCCCACTTTGCTGATAATTAGGCTCCACCACGCCCTCTAAAACGTGGACTTCTGCTGTCATTTTAGTTTTCCCTCTCAGATTCCCTAAAGACATTTCTTAAAAGCGAGGATAACATTTAAGGGATTATCTAGGAGATTTAAAACTAAAAAGTACCCTTTTTATCATTCTAACAGACCTTAGATTCTGAGGGAAAAAACTCTTGATGTTAGCAGAAACTTAAAAAAAAAACAAAAACCCGAAATGTATGAAATGGTTGCTTAACTTTTGAAATTGTATTTATGTAGTAACTAAATCAGAAAAATGATTATTGTCTCAGAAACATAAATGAAAAAGCATATATAAGCTTTCACAACGAGCCTTTAGTGTTTTTCGAGATCTCTAAGTGCAACAAATGAACAACCAAGCAATCAAAATAAATAAATTAGGCATTTAAATGGAAGTCCATTTGACAAGACATTTTGCATTTGGTGATCAAATTATATCTGATCACCGCAGGAAACTCTACCTCAGGGGGAAAGAGGTAATAATAATTATCTGAGCCCTGAGGAAGTCGTCAGAAAGCATTTCCTGTACTCTCATTTGTCCTAATTTTCTCTGTTGCTTATACAGTGACCTTTTCACTTGGTGCCCTTGGAATTGAAAAGGCAGTCCCTTATGAAACAGAGAGTAGAGCAATAGAATCGGAAAATCTAGTCAGCAAAAGTCACTTGTTTTAACCTTACTCTAGGCTCATTTTTTTCATTCACTCTGGGTGGGAATGCCATTGTGCTCCTTGGTGTTCTGGGCCCCTGCTCTGTTATGCAAAGAGTCATGAGCGAGGCATCTAGGTGGATTGTTCTAGCAAACCAGATGGACAAAGGCAGCATCAACGTGCAGCCAGGTGTCTAGGAGAGGAACGTGGGCTTCCGGAAGGAGCACCAGCTCACCCTCCTGTTGTAACCTTGGGACAGTCATTTCACTCCCTTGAATCTGTTTTTGTGTCTGTGAACTGAAGATAATAGAATCAGCCTCTTGGGTTGTTACGAGGGTGGAGAAAAGAATATATATTCGAAGGGTCTGAGAGGACAGTCTTTAAGCACTAGCACTGTGTAGGTACTTGATACATATTTGGGGAATTGGGGGTCTGAGAGAGGCAACAGCTCTGTCATCTGTTGCTATGTACTGGTGAAATACAAATTGTGATGGATGTTGGCATATGAGAAGTTTGATTAAGAAGGAGAACCTTCTCATCCTCCCCCCAAAAATTCCATTTGTGTACCCCCAGCTCCATGTAGATAATGTGTGCATTATCCGCTCTGTTGTCTTCTTTAGTATCACAGTTGTTTCCTTTACCATGACTACAGAATACCAACAGGAATTGTCCTGGCTTAAGTTTATTTACCTTAGTACTCATCTAGTAGAGAACCACGGGATTAAGGCACATAGGACACTGAAATTGACATTAATACATCTTGCTCATTCCAGGGATTGTGGAGAAAGTTGGGTCCCTTTCCCCCAAAGGACACTTTGTTGATAGAAAAGGTAGGTTAGTGATAAGTTCATAAAGGTAATTGACATGTACCCCTCCAAAAAAATTCTTATTTGTAAATAGGATTAAATTATCACCATTGTAATATTCCAGATATATTACTATTATTGCCTTTTTATTTTCAAAGTGTTGACCTATTTTATCCCATGTTATTCTCCCGATGCTAGGGTAAATGTCCATCTCAACACTACAATTCTTTGAGTTTATTTTTACCTCCAATTATTTTCCTGATTTCATTGATGAGGAAACTGAGCCTCAGAGAAGTCTCCGGCGTAAAGCTCCATGGAGTTTCTAGCACAAGGTCTGATGCCTGGATTTTGCCTCTAGTGATTCTGACTTAATTGGGCAGGCATCTGGGCAGGCGGCAGGAAATCTAAGAGCTCCCAGGTGGTTCTACAGTGAAACCAAGATTGAGAACCTCTGTCCTGGTGGAAAGAATGGGTTGAAATAAGTCAGGTGTAAGTATTTAGCCAATTCAAGCCTTCTATCACCTTCCTGGCCTTTAAATTTTATTTTACTTCATGTGTCTCACCTACCTACTCTTTTTTAAAAGGTAGTACTAAAAAATAAATAAACAAACAAACAAACTACTAAGCCAAGATATTCAAAAAGAATAAAGAAGGAGAGGAAGAAGAAAAAATAAAAAAATAAGAGCCTGGATAATCTCCCGAGATATTCCATACTAACTAAAAGCAGCTCTCCCCACACAAAAATTTATATGCATTCATCTTGTGCTGGCGGAATTTGTTAGAAATTAAGAGAGCCCCCAGTGATACTGTAATAATAAATAAAACCATCTATTTATATTCATAAATTAGAAATGATGACATGGAATCCCACTTTCCAATTGGGCATCTTACCTTCTCCCTTCTCCGAGCTAGATCTTAATTTACTTCACATTTTCTCCTCCAGTGCAGTGTGAGGTGTAGACATAGAGGATGCATCGGCCCCAGCTGAACAGAGTCAAAGGTCCTGGGTGCCATCCAGCCGGAGATGGTTAGCAAGAGTCAAGAGGCCAAACCCTGGGACGCGAGAGGGAGCTGCTATTGAAGAGTAATGTACTTGAGAGATTATTTAAAACTAAATCAGGATATTCTGGTAGTAAAACGTCTCAAGACTGCCGTACTTCTCATAAATTCACAGATATTATTAATAACAGAGTCTGGTAATGAATTGACTGCAAATCAGATCCATGAGTTGAAAACAAAAATCCATGAGGGGAGGAGGGTTTTCTAAAGCATGACCCCTGGAATGGTTTCCCTGAGGAAAGAAGGGAATTCACTCCCCCACAACCCCCCCACAGCTGCTCCCCAACATCCGCTGGAGAAATGGACACCAGGAGGCTAGGTCTCCGAAAGACAGCTGTGAGAGTTCATTTTCCATTTTGCAAACTAATTTTGTTCTTGTCAGCTGCAATGCTCTGCCAAGTGGTGGATGGGAATTTCTAAATCAAAAACCACTAACCTCAAACCACAACCAGCGCATGTGAAACTTCAGAAACTACTCCCAGAAACTACATACCAGAACGTATGGTAATAATACTATAACTATTTGTAACATACTGCCAGGTTGGTCACGTTTAGAAAATTCATAGCACATTTTTGGCACACAATCTATTCAGAATAATGGTGATAAAGATGTATATATAAAAATGTATGTTTTTAATGGCCCTATTTATTTTATTGATGCAAGACAGTAAGTTAGCTAAATCTCCATCATCAATCTGTATGCCTCAGGTACAGATTAGGTCCCTGCAAAGCCAGTTGTTTATACCTTTTAATCCAATTATGCTCAGTCTTCACAACTGATATAGAAACTCTGCAGACTTTTAGTTGCTGTGAGGGGTGTGTGTGTGTGTGTGTGTGTGTCTGTGTGCAAGTGATTCTGAGACACCTTATTTCATTGGGAAAAAAAACAACCCTGAAATGTTCTAAGATTTATGAAGTCAGAAGCATCTCTGACAACTTGTGAGGGTTGTTTCAAGACTTTCATTGCTTCAACATGAACTAATAACCCAAGGGAAGCTGAAACCTTCACTAGAATTTAAAGCTGGAGGTCTGAACCCTCAGGACCCAACATCTAAAAGAGTTGCTAAGAGTCTTGACAGGAGATCAGGACCAAGACAGAGCTGGGAAATAACAGCAACAACCATTCTGAGGGTGGTGAGAAAGCAAACTCTTAGCTCAGGAACTGGCAGGGGGAAGAAAAGCCAGGTTAAAAAAAAGAAAGTTCTGGCTAAGATGGCACCACACGTAGGGAAATGGGGAGATGGGGGGTTGGTGCAGCAGGGGATGAATTGCCCTCAGTAAGTCGGGAAGGGGCTGCTCCTGTGGAATCCCTACTATTTGTTCTCTATTTGCACCAAGCCTGTTCAACATAGCCTGTGTGGATCATAGGACCACGCTATGACCCAATGCAACTTCATGTCATCCAGTGTCAGCCAGGCCTTTTGGTGCTGTCTGCCCCACAGAGGATTCGAGAGCCTGGCCGGAGTAGGTCACACTGCCACATCCCAGATTCGTGGACATCCAGTCTCTCCTTGACATAAAAGTCAACTGCATTCCACTGGGCCCCCTGACGTGCTCAGCATCCCTTTTACTGACCTCCATGCAGATGCTTCCCAGGCTCCACCGAGGCCTAGCCAGATATTCTGTTTTTTTCAGTCCCTAATTTAATCCTTCTTTCTCCTTACCATCGTGCCACTTTCATAGTGGGAGAGAGGACTCCTCAAATCCTACCATTTAACTCTTAGGGAGCCCTTTATAACCGATGCCGTGCGAATGAATGCTCTGGATGGATGCAATGTGGTGTTGTGGAAAGAATACTTTCAGACCTGGTTCAGTCCTGACTCAACCACTTTCTAGCTGTGTGACCTTGAGCAAATTACCTAACCTTGCTGAGCCTCAGTTTGCTCGTCTCCGAAATGGTCCTAATAATGCATATCATCATAGAGGATAATCTGAGACTTAAGGGGCTCGTATGTGTAAATCACTCGCCAAGGGCCACATAGCACTTTACACCTGTGTCACCTTCCTCTCCCTGTCTTTCTCTTTTATCTTTGCTCCCCTCCACCTTCAAACTCGGGCCTCACCCTTTCTCTCCTTACTTCATCATGCATCAGGTAAACCTGTGCCTCCCCAGGGCAAACGGCTTCCCCTCCCTTCCATCCCTGCCCCTCACTCTGATTAGCTCGTCTCGTGTCTTCTGGCTCTTCCTTTCCAGCAGCTTCTGATCCTGAGACAGCAAATATGCTCAAGGTGGTGTTGTCCTAAAGAGAAAAGCCTTCCTTCGGCCAGCTTCCCGATTATGTTTGTCACATTTGTTGTCATACAAATTTGCCATACAAATCGCTTTGCCTGAGCTAGCCTGGAACTCTATTAAGAGATGATTACACATACAAGTATAATCTTGGGGGTGAGGCCCAATGGGGAACCCCTGTCTCAGGCTGCTCCCTTTCCCTCAGGCAGAGCCCCAACCTGTTCCAGATACATGACACTAATACTTGGAAGACTCTCAGTAAACGCATGTCATTTCATCCCTCGTCAAATGTTCAAATGCTTCCAAAATTCTAACTTAGATTTCAGAGGCCTGTTGTTCCATCCACCATTAAAAAAGCATTTTCACCCTTGTGTTTAAAGCTCTGGATTGCAAGATTCTAATTCTTCGTGAGTGAGTGAAAGGTAGTTAGCCCTCCACACTTCCTACCCTTATACCCCTCTCATTAAAAAAAGCATTGTTTTTATTCCTAATGGAGACAAAGGCTTCCATCTCCGGATCTTTCTGGTAGTGATTTGTGGCCAGTCTTTTCCTGTTTTTTTTTTTTCCAGCTTTCTCCATCATTAACCAGATAAACTGGTTAACTCATTGTTTGGCAAACAGGCCTTGAGGTTTCCCACTCGCTCACTTCTGTACACCAAAACAGCAGGTCCCTGATCTCTAAGGGTCAATTGCTCCTCCTCATGAAGGACCAGGCTGGATGCCATAGTCCTCGTGAAGTCCGCTCTGTTCACAGCTGAAAATGTGTCCTCTCTCCTCCGAACTCCTTCCGTGTTTCTAGCTGAGCCACAAGGCTCCATGCCTTATGACAGCTCCTTCTTATCTTGTTGATCTGCTTTATTATTTGACATTGTGTGTGCATACTTTGTCTCTCAATTAGCCCACAAGGTTCTGGGGGGCAGAGACCATTTTTCTCTCACCCTCTGCCATCCCCGCATAGCCTGGGACAGAGTAAGTACTTTGTATGATCCCGTTTCTGTTCCCTCCCCAAGTATTATCCCACTGTTACCCTCATTGACCTTCACTTTATGTCTGACTCTTTTCACAATACGGATTTTTTAAAATTTTTTGAATTCACTCTGCAATCGCTGGAAAGCATCCTTCTTCCAGATTTGATTTCAGGTGTGACTTAATAAGCATAATAATGGTTCCTTCTTCTAGCCATTAGTAAATCAGTCCAAGAATATCACAAATTGAATATCCACTGTGAGCAGGGTGCTGAACCAAGGGCTCATATTAAAGATTACAGAAAATGTGGAAGATGTGATATAAAAGGGCAAGAGTTCGGAGTTGTTGATATGCTATATATATTTGCACTCTTTACATTCTTTTTGGTCTTAGGTGATTTCGTACATATATAACATATATGTAAATGTATAGAGAGAGTTGAGAGTTATATATTACTCATATAGAGTTATATAGTTATATAGAGTTATATAGAGAGTTATATATATAGTTATATAGAGTTATATATAACTCTCCCTATATATAAGTTATATATATACATATATATATGTTATATACGTTATATATGTACATATATAAGTTATATATGTACGAAATCACCTAAGATCAAAAAGAATGTAAAGAGTGCAAAGATATATAATGTAAAACCATTAGGAGTTTACAGAAGAACCATTCTAATGAATTATGCTTTGTAGGGGAAATATGTTTTGGAACAGGTGATTTGGACCCATGTTTTGAAGAAAAAGAGAGGCCACAGGGTCCATAAGAGCAAAGCCCACGCCTCTTTTTGCTCACCAGCTTTCCCCACTACTTCCTGCAGCCTGGTCCACTGTAGACATGCAGTGAATAGCGCCTGAATGCATGAATAGCCAAACACTGAGGGAAGGGAAGACTAGGTTACGTAGAAGAGCGAGCATGTTATGCTAGGGAAGCAGCCATTTATTTTCCTGGGTGGAGCCAAGAAATAACATGCAAAATGATGGAAAGGAAAGAGAGAAGGAAAATGATGAATGGCATTGAAGTCTTGCCAGGAATTTTGGTTTTAACAGCTAGTAACAAACACTTTATTATCCCTTCATTCATTTATTCCGCAAATATGTCTTAAGCATCTACTGTGTGCCAAAGCACTATGCTAAGACCCGAGGACTCTGTAGCGAACAGAACGCAGTCTCTGTCTTCAAGGACTGGGCAGCCTTTTCAACATGAGCTAGTAAGTGGCGGCACATACTTACGGCTCTGGTTAGTGTTATCCTAACAGTCTTTAGCAAAGGGGAGCAATCTGTCTAGCCTCCATCATAGACCGCTCCGGTGGAGAGCAGAAGCCTTCGTTAAAAGGAGCCTCAATGTGAAGTACGTCAAAATAGCAGATGATTTGAAGGCAGTGAGGAGGATTGAAAACCTAAGGAAGAACTTTTTCCCTGGGAGGTTGTCTGGGATTATAGAATGGTCGGAGCTGTGGAACCAGCCTGAGTTTATTTACGGGCCCTTGCATGAGCCCAGGACTGTCAGCTGCCTCGTGTTGGGGTCTGAATGATGGGCTAAGAGGATAAAACTCTTGGTTCAGGAAAAAAAGATGTTTACATTGATTTTTTGTGGGGTTCAGATTTAACTTGCCCTTTGGCGTATGTCCCCAGAGCCCTGGCTGAAATCAGTTTTATTAGAAACCAAAAACAGAAGTAACAACTTTTATTTAGGGACAGAACTCTGCGGGTCAGATGACGCAGCAAATTAATTTTGAGGCAGGTGTGGAAATGAACAAGACCTCAGAGCGCTACTTCCAACAACAGACATTGGTTACTTTATTTCTGAAATCTTAGGAATTCTAAGATCCCAGCTTGTTACTAGAAGATCTCGGCCTCATTTTCCATTTAGCTCATTTTTTTTTTCTTTTTCTCCTTTTTTTCACTTCTTTCTTTTTTTTTCCCCCCCAGGATGACGGCCTCCCAGAAAATGAACATCAGCTGTCAGTAGCTGGAAAGATAAAGAAGCATTTCAACACAGGCCCCAAGCCGAATAGCACGGCCGCTGGAGTTTCTGTCATAGCAGTAAGCATCTGAAATATCCACCTTAACTTTTTAAAAAGCAATCCACCTAAGAGACAGGCGTTACTCAGGAGATCCCACCCAGAGACAGCAGAATGGGTCATTTATTTAGACAACTCGACCACTTAATGCACCGGGGGAGGTTTGGGGCTTGTATATATGATGTGTTTTTGCTGAACATTTCCCTAGGAGTCACATCATTATCCAACACCTCCAGGGTGTCTTGCAGGATATATTAATTTCATGATTTATTTTTTAAAGCAGAAAACCTCCCCCACAGTGGACTCTGTGCCAATGCAAACTTTGGGGCTCTGAGAAAAAGAGTTCCCAGTGTCCTTTTGCCAGGACCCGGAGGGAGAGGGAAGCCGAGAGAGACAACACTGCAGAGAGAGATCGGAACACTATAGATCTTTGTACGAGACCCAAATGAAAGCCAAAACATAGCAGGAGGCTTGCACAGTAAGATTTTCAGTGAAACTGAGTTGCTGTGAACACCCAAAGAAATAATGGTGTCTTGCTCCTTAGAAATCCCTGTTTTTAAACTTGAAAGTCTTTTACCATTTACCATTTTATTGATGTGGCTTCACAAGGATTTTTTTTTTTCTGTTCTATACATGCAGACATATACTATATGCAATTTGATAGCAGTTCTAGGCAAAGATTAAATTGGGCAGAGAAATAATGAAACCTCATACTTCCTGGTGTCATATTCTAGAGTAAATATATTCAAGTCCCAGATTACTTGAGTTTTTAATAATTTCCTCTTTTTTCAGAGTATGTAAATTTTAACAGCATATTCCATGTGGAATCACTTGAGCTGTTTTTCTTTTCTCAACAAAGCACTTAGACACTGCAATGTCGAATTTTAAAAAGTCTATGTACTACGCACCAGTATCTTATGCTCATGAGCAATACTGAATGTTTTACCACTACTTTGGGTGTTCTATTCCCTTTCTCTTTCTCTTTTTCGGGTGTGTTAGAGCTCCAGATAAACTAAAGATAAATAATTGACATATTCGATACAATCCATCCCAGATCTGGGTTACTAACTATTTGGTAGGAGCTTCCAGAATTTGCAGGTGGCACAAATGTATGCGTACACTTTCTTGTACTGTTTGCATTTCATGTTTTTTGACTGAACCCTTTCCACAGTGAGTTACAAGTGAGTAACTGGCTCATGAGCCCACTCACAGTGTTAAGTCGAGACTCTCTCAGATGCTCCTCAGTGCTGCTGAGGGTTTAAAATTGCAAGTTGTCCTTCTTGCCCTCTCTCTCTAGTTTGTTCTAAGGAAATTCAACGTAGAAGTGCATTGTCCTTCATGTCTTTATAGATGTCAGTGTTCTTTGTGATCAGCTAGTATTCAGTCAGTAATTTGGGGACGTAACAATCTCATGGTGATTCTAAACTAAACCAGACCTTCTATACTCTGTTTTCATCATTCATTCAAGATACAAGTCTATTCCAAAATGTTCGATTCCACAATTTTCTTTTGGAATGGACTGCCAGCACGCTTGTCCATGAAAAGGACTGCTTTTCTGCTCCCACTGAGGGCTTACAAAGCTGCTAGAAAGGGTGCTTTCCCACCTTTGTCATTTTGTTTTTGTTTTCGTTTTTCTTGGTCTTTTATTTTAATTAGTCTTTGGTTAAGTTTGCCTTGGTTGCTCAATAATGGTTTGTTCACAGTATTCTGGGAGTCTTATAATGACCAAGGGCAGGAACTTCAGGGCAATTTTCCAGTAGACAGACAACACAGATTTGAGGAGAAATCCTACTTTAATCAAACGGGGATAAATTCCGAAACCTAATCCATCTGAGTTTATTAAAACTTTATCTAAGTAGATCTCAAAAAACTTAACTAGTATTTGAAGATCAAGGTCTATGGATCATGATTGGACCATTTTAAATACAATTTCATATCTGTTTCTCGGTTCATCACTAACATGTTTCCATGGAAACTGTACGAACTAGCAATATACTTATAAATTGCAAAACGGACGGTGTAGGGCTGAGTTACGCATTGTGTGCTTATTGAATCTTCTTTATTCACTACAAACGTAAAAAACATTATCAACTTAACTCAGACTCAAAATAATTATTTGGAGAAATATCTGGAAAAGTGCCTTGTCCACTCTAAAGCACTATTCACATGTTAATTAGTATCACTAGTATTTCAAGCATGAAAGAGAGCACAACTGTAAATTTCAGGGGTTGTTTCAGGAGAATCTGGCCTGCCATGCATCCTCTCCAGAATGCTTTTCTCTCATAAATGTCCACACCCTCCATTAGAACCTGGGAGCGGTCACCAGTGGCAGGGAGGGGCTGGGGATTAGAAGTTGGCCAGTTTAGCTGCCTTCGTGAATAACTTTCAGAATAGCATTGGATAAGTCAATTTATGCTCCACAGCAGTTTTCCCATTCTTACAGGGCAAAGACTAAGTCTCAGGGGACCATCACAAGAGAAAGGAGCCCTGGCATTAAATAATACAGTTGACCCTTGAACAACGCGGGTTTGAACTGCATGGGTCCACTTAGACGTGGATTGTTTTTAAATAAATACAAGACTGTAAGAAACTGTAAGTTCTCTTATGATTTTCTTAATGACATGTTCTTTTCTCCAGCTTACTTAATTTATACAGTATGGAATACATATCCAAAATGTGTTAATCGACTGTTTATATTATCAGTAAGGCTTCCTCTGGTTAGCAGTAGGCTCTTAGTAGTTAAGTACTTTGGGGGGGGGGGTCAAAATTTATACATGGATTTCCGACTGTGCTGGGGGTCAGCATCCCTAACCCTCTCATTGTTCAAGAGTCAACTGTATTCCAATTCAAACTTAACTAAGGTTTATCTGCAAAAGAATGATATTCTGCTGTGAGGCAGAATATAAGCGGTAGGTAGGAGGAATAGTGTTCATAAATGGTGCATTCTGTCAACACCATTTGGCAATTTAATAATGCAATATAATTATTAATTCATCTACGTGAAAATTCCTATAATTAATATAATTTTGTAATGGCTTCTATTGATAGATACAGAAAAAAACTGCAGCACAAATTTCATTCAGACAATTTTTTTCCCACGGGCATGTATGCTCTCCCCAGAGGCTATAAAATAATGTATTTTATTTTAAACTGCCTCTATGGGACTGATTGTTTGAAAATTACATACACCCTTTAAAATGAAAAATTCTACTATAGAATGTAGTGTCCATCAGCTTGTATTTTCAGGAAATCAACAATTAAATCATTAGTCTTTAACTGTCACTTCTCCTTCCTTAGATAGAAATCTAACTACCCAGTGGAGATTGGCAATGCTTATAAAGGAATTTGGGGCACTTTTTTTTTTTTTTCCTAGAGTGACAAAGGAAAAAAAGCATACTGTCATAACAAACAGGATCTAGTCACAGATGTAATTTATGACGTGAGCGTAGTTTAGCATGCGCTCATGGTTCTGAACCTCAGTGTTTTTTTGTTCCTGTTGTCATTTTTTTCTTCTCTGCTTTCCACCCCCTCCATCATTAAGACCAAAGAAAGGACAAATGATAACTTTATATTAAGGTTGCAAGAGGTCCTCAAGTTGGCCAGGAGAGTAATTACCAGCTGGAGGCTTGCCGGGATCATCTGGCCCTTCTAAAAGGAGAAAGGGTGTTCTGACATTGAGGTCAGGCAACGTGATTAGGTGGAAACCCTTTGCTGTCCTTGTAACTGCTGCCTCTCAGAAAGACTCCTTTGTCCCTTTACTACCTTTCCCAGTAGTTGGGGGATTAACACACACACACACACACACACACACACAGCAGAACCGAGAAAGGGAAACAAAAGGTTATTAAAATGCAATTTATAGACATAAAATGGAATTAGAGATGACATTTTAACGGTGGACTTCTTGGGAGCTGAGGGAGGGAGGGAGGCATTATTAGATTTGCTCAGCTTGATGAAGAACCGATGACTAAGATGTCAGTTCCAATTTATTTTTCCTCATTTAATTCTGTTTATTATTTTAACCGATAATTTTCCTAATGCTTTAAAGTTCTTCTTTTGCATTTTGCTCATGCAAATGGAGCATTTCCGTCTAATTGAACGAATCCATACTAATCAGTGTGCAAATAATTGTGATTCTGGGAAGCTGAGTTGTACATGGAGTCCCACTAGCGCGTTTCCGTGTGTCCTGTTATGGGACACTTTGCCTGTAGATGGCAACAGAGGACTAGTTACTAAGTAGCCAACTGCTAACTGAAACAAAAACGCAAGACTTCATATGACTCCCGTTTAACCGCAATGGGACTTGGATTTTTTTTTTTTCCTAAATGAAACGAAATGCACTTTTTTTTTTTAGGATTAAAATCTCACATTGCTGTTCTGTGAACACTGGGATAGCCTAGTTTATAATCAGAACACCAATCCCCCCCCCCCCCCACCAGCAGTTTTTAGTTTGAACACCTGGTGCCCCAGCATGTTGTTGCAATGCCTTTGTGAATTCAGAAGTAGAAACTGTGAGCACGGCTCTGGTACCACACTTGAAAGCACTCATGAGCGTCTCTCTAAAGAAAAGCGTGCAAGTTGCATCCTCTCAGGGGACGGCATGGGGGTGTGGGCATACAGCATGATTACTGTTTTCCAATTGGGGGACTGAATCTTTCATTCCTAGGTAGCCAAAGGCTGACATCTTATTTCAGGATGAACAACTTTGAGAACTTACTCTGTCTTCTATTTATTGTACCTTTTGTTGATCATAAGCACTTAACTGTACATACGCATTTTTAACATACAGTGAAAATTCTTTTTCCTTTTCTTTTCTATATTTTCAGAGAGAAAACTTACTGTTTTATATTATATCTTTTTAGTTCTGAAATGTAATTAAGATTCACCTCTAAGAGTAGTTCTGCTTTTGAAGATTAACTCTTAAAGAAAGAAATCCAAACTGTTGTGACTTGTGAGGGTTCCTTTCATCTTTTATTTCATATGCATGAAGCCCTCAAATTTAAGCCTGATGGAGTAAGATGGGGAGGAGGGAGTCCAATCTGCTTTCTCTTAGGTGACTAAAACGGATTTCAGTACTTTATTTAATTGTAACGCATTTTCCATTCTATGGCATATGAAGAGGTGTTTATATCTTTTGAAATTGAGAGGACATTATTAAATGTGCATTCAAAATCTTGTCTGACAAATTAGATCTATTCTAACAAATTGGCCTCCGAGATATTCATGAGGGATTAGTGTCTTTTCTTGCCTTTTTATTTTCAATGTGCAGATTTAGGATATTAGCTAGTCACCCTGCAAAAGAGGCATGGTAACTATATCTCAATATATAGTCAATGAAGAACAGCTTGGTCTGGAGTCGTAATTCTCTAGCACAATGTCGATCCACTGAGTTGCCCCCATTTCTCTCTGCTCAGCTGGACCACGGGTTTACCATCAAGAGATCAGGGTCTTTGGACTACTACCAACAACCAGGAATGTATTGGATAAGGTATGAGATGGTGCAGCTCAACAGTCAGTGTTTCCATGGCAACGTGCTGGCAGTCTCCATTAACCAGTTCCTTCAGTGGATAAACATGCTTTTGATTTGTTATCCAGTCCATATGCTGCTTTATCAGTTTCATTTTAATCTTGATTGAGATGCCACACCCCCTCATTCCTTTTTTTCACCCATTATTCACACTGACATTTGCCAGCTTTCTTTCCATTGCACATGCTCAGTATCAATTTTCCTTACAGTTAAAAGGACAGTATATTTAGCGTTAATGCCAAAGCCTTTTCCTGATGTTGCTAATTAAAACAATGATTTCTGGTGCTCTTCTGTCCCGTAACAAATGGAAGAACAATAGTGCCTTAGTGTACGTTCTATAGAAGTATATACTGTCATTTTAAAGTCATCAAGCCCAACCTTGACCTTACTAGATGGATGAAACAATGCATTTACACGTTAGCAGTAGAAGCTCCTCCAAGTACAATGAGCTATAGAATGCATTGTGTGTGTTGGTAAGCTTGTGTTTTCAAATTCTCCACCTCTCTGTTTTGTTTTGTTTTCGTTTTATTGTTACCTCTCTCCCCCTGGAAATCCCTTTATGTACTAGCTATTGCATGAATCTATTTTTCAATATTTTGTAACTGTCAGATTACTTAGCTGGCTTATCTGCAGAAGCAAACGGGGCTGTGTATGGGAGGTATCGATTTTTTTTTTTTTTTAACTGGGTTAAGAATTCTATCCAATCATTTTCTATTCTAGTCAACTGCCCTGGCATTTCCTTCAAGGGGTATTGTTTGTGTCTCTTTCAGTTATCCACAGGCAGGATGGTTTTTGATGATTTGGAAAATTTACTCTGAGAAGTCCCAGGGAACTTTTCTCCTCCATCTTAGTGTTTCTGAAATGATCTCCCGGTAAAGCTCCACATCTTTGTGTTTGCTAAGGAAAGTTCAGTATTTGTTTCCCCCAAACGATGGAGCCCATCTGTAGTAATGTAGTGGCTACCTGATGTTTTTTTCATGGATTAGACTACTAAATTTTACAAAAAGAGAAATATGTATGTATGTGTGTTTATATATATGTGTGTATGTGTATACACATACACACACATACAATACATAATTTTAACCCCCAATAAATTATTCCTAATTTTTATTTCTACACTCAAAACAAAGGACTTAAGGAAGCAGTAAAGGGCACACTTTGACAAACTATCCAATATACTAAAATCATGATAATTTCCAAGTCTGTTTAAAGCAAGAAAACACCTAAACTTAAATGAAATGTTTTACGATCAGTTTTACACAGAAGCCTGATTCTGTCTTCTAGACTGAGAAGCATGCAGGAGTTGCAACACAATCTTCTTATTTACTTAAGTAAAATAACTTTATAGGTATAGCAAGAACTTTGTTTTATTTTTAACCTTTTGGGGGGATTAATCATGATTTGCCTTTATGCAGACTCTTCTTTTTGACGTTTTAATGTAGAATATGGTCCATTCGTCTTTTACTTTTTACTGAAAGATAATCTGCATTTAGAAGGGTACAGGTATCACGAATGCACGTTCCAGTGAATTCTCACAAACGGAACACACCCCTGTAAGCGGGACCCAGATCGGGCACAGAGCATTTCTAGCACCTCCAGAGATCCCCTCCCTCCACCCCCCACCTCAGGGCCCTTCCAGGAGGGTCATGTAGCCCCAAGGGTAAACACTGACCGGGACTCTATCCACATTAATTAGCTTTGCCTGGTTTTGTACTTTATATAAATCAAATCACACCATGCTCCGCCCTTTTTTTTTTTAAATTGTATGCCTCTTAACCTCAGGCATAGTAGAAAAATATATATGAGTAAAGTTGATCTACAATTAAAAGTATGCATCAAATATGTCTAATTACAGTTGTGCATGTTTGTATAACAAAAACGGCACATACAAATATATAATTTCAAAAAGAAAACTCTAGAAAATGACGTTGCTAAATTTGTGGGAGTAAGGGTGGGAGCAAAATGCCAAGTAAACACAATAATTAATAAACACAGCCAAGTAAAAAAAGGCTATTTGACTAAAATCCTAGTGATGGTTCCCATCAGCAGACAAAATGACACATCCCTGAATAATGGGCAGGAGCAGATGGGAGATAATCTCTTTTTTCTTCCACACATAAACTGCTCTGTTTTCCAGCTGGGGGCAGTAACAACAATGTTTATAGTTAATGCTGTAGTAAACAGCAAACCCAGTATGTAAAGTTAAATTGGAGAAACGATGCTAAAAACTCATCGGCATATATGCTTAATTAGGAAGTTTTATAATGCCATTTAGCCTCAGAACGAACACACTCTCCTCACTGATTGCAAATGCTTGCCTTTTATCTCCACGGAAGTGGGAGCATTTGTCTAACCACGGTGGCAGCCAACTTCCAACATAAACAATCATTACAGGCAAACATCCCCGCTCCCGATTGTCGTGTTTACAAGTGCTCATGGCTGTTTTCGCTACTCTGAGCAGAACACTTGGGAGTCGCCGGTTGCTTTTTGTAAAGCAGCTCACATCAGGGCATAGGGTGCCCAGAATTGTCATGTCCCTCTTAACAGGCTTTTTGGTGATGGTGGAGAAGTGGCGGGGGTCCATCTTCCTCTTTCTCCTTCGTTCTCTTGCCTCTTAACAGAGAGCTGCTTCCAAGCTGTAGCCAAGGGAGCAGCATCGTGCTTGGCCCGTTTTTCCAGGAGACCTTGCTCCTGTCACCTTGAGTCCAGAGGGGACCCTCCCCCAGGAGTGAGCCGCCTGGGCCATTCGGCTCCCTCATGGCCTTACTGCAAGCCACTGGAAAACATTTACATCTCATTACATTCCCCACCCCCCACCTGGTCCTGAAGATGCGTCCTGATCCAAAGGGGATGTGGTCACACATATTGTGTGCCTCTCTCAAGTGAAGCTGTCACTGGCAGGTGCTGTGGCCAACAGCACATGGAGAAGAACCCTGCATCTTTTGCAACGGCCAGAACGGGGTAACCCAATTAAATAAAACAAACATCACAACAAGACAGAAGCTAAAAATGCTAAGTACGATAAAACGCGGAGGTGAGCTAGGACAAAAGGGTGGTTGAGTTCCCAGGCATGACGTGACTCAAATGTGCATATTGGATTCAAGCACCGTCCTGAAACAGTGAGTAATGAGGCAGAGCGGTGGCAGCCCCACGCAGTCTTTGCAAGGCTATTAAATGCTGTCATGCTCGGCTGTTAAAAGGAATGGGGTCAGTTAAATGCATCTTGCTTGGTGTGGATCTGAAAGACGAGTTCCCACGAAAGCCAGGGAGGAACCCCAGCGTGGTGTCAGGAGGGCTCCTAGGCCAGCCTCAGCCCCAGCCAAACGCCCACGGCAAGTTGCATGCGTTGTGGGCTGTTTCACTGCACGTCGCCTTGGCCTTGCTTGGCCCTTGAGAAAGCGCTCCCCGATGAGAGAGCACTGCCAGAGGGACGAGCAGATGCCTCTGTTCCAGCAAGGATTAACCACCCTACTCCACGCTAGCCCCGAGACTCCCGCTGTAACAGAGAGTTTAACACGTAGAGGAGACAGAGATTTAAACTTCAAAACCCACCCAAACTGTGGTTACAGAGAAAAGGATCAGGCAAGTAGGAGGTCTGCATTTGCAGCCTTGATGTTAAAAAGTGAAGCCGCCAAGAGGCTCAAAAGATGGGTGATGCCTCGCACTGTCCTTCCACAAACGGTATTGAGAGGAGCACAGAGAGAGCGAGACATCTGTGTTCTTACCCCAAGTCAAACAGGTTGCTCACTGTTGGAGATTTTTTTTCTTTTCAGAGGCCTCTTAAGAGAGGATGCCAACCATATCTCTCTGTCTTTTTAAAAATATAACTTTCTTGTTACTGAAATGAGAAGTGGCCATGGCATTCCAAGACTTACTAATTGGCTGTAAACTGAAGCGAGATTTTATACTTCTCCTGACATCCTCAATGATTCGGTATCAATCGAAAGTTTGGTGGTATCCTATCCTATTTATTTTTGACCTTGCTTAGGAATCTCTTTTTTTCTTTTTGATTTAAAAAAAAAAAAATCTCCACTCATCTACATATTTATTCCTGCCATACTTTGACTCCAAACATTCCCCAGTGACGGTCATTGATATGCTATAGGTTTTATTAGGTGTAAACATGTAGGAAAGGAGAATCATGAAGAACTTAATCATGAGTATAGACACACTGTTATTTATTCAGAAAGAGTGCAAATGTCCATCTGCTGAAGTCAGACGATTCTCGGATTCATGTCAGCCACATGACACTTTCAGAAACCAAAAAGTCTTGAAAAGTGAGATGAAATGAACTTGGGCCAAGATTGGCAGCATGGCGCGAGGAGAGTTGGCCACTTTGCTGTCAGGAAGCCCGGGTTGGGGATCTAGCCCGTGGTGCTTCCCGCCGTGTGACCTCAGGCAAGTTACATGGTTTTCTCTGATTCTCCATTTCCCCATCTATACGCATGAGAAGAGTATGACCGACCTCCCAAAGCTGTGGTGAGGGTTAGAGCTGCCTATGCCAAAGTGCCTTCACCAACCCCACAGCCCAAAGGAGGAACTCAGAAAAGACGGCTTCCCTCACAGGGTCTCCCTCACTTCCCCGAGAAAACCATCCACTCCGCACAGCAGCCAGATTTTCCTGAGAAAACGGGTCTCCTCGCTACAGATCGAAGCATTTGTGATTAAACTTGAACTTTTTTGATGCTCTGATTGGGAGAAACTGCTAAGTAACTTACAGGATTCATGAGCATTTGTGGCATTAAATTTTACTTAAGGTAGTCTGTTGCCAAAAATCCTAGGAAGTGTAAGTTTTAAATGTTACCCTCTAGGGCAGAGATTGGCGAACTACAGTCAATGGGCCAAGTGGTGCCCGCTGCCTGTTTTCGTGAAGAAAATTTTATCGGGAAGCAGCCACACTCATTCATTTATAAATTGCCTATGGCTGTTTTTGTCAGAGAGTTGAGTAGTTGGGTCAAAGAATTGTTTGGCCTGCAAAGGCTAGAATATTAACTATTTGGCCTTCCCAGAAAAAAAAATTTTTTTTTTTAAAGATTTTATTTATTTATTTGGCAGAGAGAGACACAGCGAGAGAGGGAACACAAGCAGGGTGAGAGGCAGAGGGAGAAGTAAGCACCCCACTGAGCAGGGAGCCCGATGCGGGGCTCGATCCCAGGACCCTGGGATCATGACCTGAGCTAAAGGCAGTCGCTTAACCGACTGAGCCACCCAGGTGCCCCCCAGAAAAAATTTTTTGACTCCTATTCTAGGGGGAAAATGTTTCTAAATTAAACGCACCTTCTGGTGGGCTTGTTAAAATCTGTATCTCTACCATTTAGAATGCCTGGCACATAGGAGGCCCTCAATAAATATTTGTTAAATTAATGAATAAATGATTGAACTGTATAATCAAGGGACCATTAATATAGAGAAACCTTAATTTTGAGGATAAACATGTTTTTGAAGGATTTGGAGTAAATTCCAGTTTGGACAATCAAATTACATATGAGATGCTCTAGGATAGCATTCCATTTATAGCAACCTGAGAGTAAGTCTTTCAGTAAAGCTAAAAAGTTGTTTTTGTAAAAAAGGAATTACTCATGACTTATCTGCTTAGTAAATTCTAAATTTTTATAGATTTTCATCAGATTAACTATGGCTGTGGTTATGCTTTAGTTTACTAGAATGATGAAGGAAAACCAAGATGGCAGCTCAGTTTAGCTTCTGTGATGAGAAAATCAGGGTCTGTGGGGCAGAGGAAACATATGAATTTTGTCCTCTAGAAGCCTGAGCTCAGCAAGTGGCTATAATTTTAACCCTCTGGTGGGAGGCCATGGGAAACCCATTGTAGAGAACAAGGACAATTTGGGATTCCATTAAGAACAGAGCACCAGGAGGAGCCTATGTTTAAGATGGTGGAGAAGCATGGGGGTGGCTCTGCCCCCGGGAAGTAAGGAATAACATTTAAGAGAGTCACACCTAGAAAGTAGCTTAGAAGGCTACTAGGTTTCATTCCACAAGACATCCTTTTGCCATTTTAACAGTCTTCACTTCAGGGAAATACCATGTCATATATCCAGATACGGTGCAGTTCCTGGCGCGACCTCAAAAGGATATTAAAGCAAAACAAAACAGAATCATAACAAGCATGACAGTAAGCCAAATAAAATGAGGAGGGTGGATATCTCAATCGATTTGCCAGTTTAATTTTACTAGCAGGCAAAACATTTCCAGAGTGGCAAGGAAATCGTAACTCAGTCCCTACAGAGTGAGGGTGAGCAAGGGGAAGGGTTCCTGAGATTAATGCCCGAACAGCTGCATCCTCAGTTCAGTCTCCTTGGTGGTATGAATAATGGATGGGCTAAAAGGCAAAATGCACAATAATGTTCTTTTATTAATGAAATGAAGACGACTTGTGATGGCTAGCAATAAATTAAGAGCAGCAAAAACGGAAAATCAGGCAACGTTTGCCTCTGAAAAATGCAGTTACTTAAATGCAATAATTACTGCCACGACAGAAAACATTGCCTCACAACTTAAATGAGGTGCATCCCTTGCAAGTCCTGCACGTATATTGCAGAACAGAATGAGTTTTGATCCAGAGACTGCAAGGCCTATTGTTTGCTAAGAGAAAAACGTAACCCATTAGTGTAGATTGATGGTGATATTAAGCATATTCATAGTATTTCGTAGGTGAAAGTTTCCCTAGGGATCAAGCACTGTACCTCCCCTTTAGTCTATGGACTGGGGAACTGGGGCTCACTGTGCTTAAGAAACATGTCCAAGGACACATAATCAGCTGAGCTAGGACAAAAAGCTAATTCTCCTGACTTACCCCTACTGCTACTTCCAAGGGGATTAAGCTAAAGCCAACCAGACAAGACAAACATTGCAGACATGTGGGTGATGCAGACTGGCAGAAACAAAGCTAATGTTCTGGTTCGTATTCTTGATTCATTCCCGGCTTTCCTCCCGCATGCTTTGTTTTGCCTTCAACATCGCATAGATATGCTAGATGGCTATGTCCTCCATATTTATGCTGATTTCCGAATGTAATGTCAGAGATGAAGATTTAAAATATCTGAGCGCTCCGTGGAGGATAGTATCATTCCATTGTAATACAAGAGGCCACTGACCGAATTCATTAGATGTCTCTATTGTCGGAATGTATTTCCTCAGTATTAGGCAAGCGCTGTCTTTCATTCATGCGTTCCTGCTATCACGGCAGGCACCAAAACCTGATGGATAGTAATTTCTCTAAGATTTCTAACTACTGTGTGGGCAGCCACCTGAGTTGCCAAAGTCATCAGCATTATTTTCCCATTCCTCAGTTTTCACACTGGATCTAGCAAGCTCCTCAGGACACTGTGAGACCCAAGGGCTTACAGTCTGAGGTAGGGATATACAGTTTCTTCTGTGTAGGGCAGGTTTATATTAGTTTCTCCTCATCATTTTATTTGGTCAACTATTCGTACTGTTTACCAGGATCCCCCAGTGCACTATTGTTTAGCTGTAACTCAGTACACAGGATAGCCGTCATTACTGGGTACATATTTTAAGTAACTAGATTAGAGCTTCATATTCGGTTACTACTGGTCAACTCCAGAATCTCAAGAGATTTCTTGCTCACCTCTAACCTGTGGTAATTAGCACCAAAATGTGATAATGCAGGCTTCGGATTCTTTTGCGAGTTCTTAACGAAGTGACAACTTACTGAGGAAAACACTTGGGGATTCTGTTGCAAGTCCATTCATGTCATTTCTAACAAACCTACTGACCGTGAGCAAAATAACTAATAGAATAATAAATCTGTTAGGAAGTCTTAAGTCTTAATGGAACATCAAGGCTGTACCTGAGGACGACCTTCCCTTACAGAGATAGGCAGTAGGAAGAAGAGACCCTATTTTCTTGATACTGGGAATTTTGGTAATTGAAAAAGAGGAAAGCAGACTTTCAGAAATGTTTGAAAGGGCCCAGAATTTAAATTTGTAATGCAGCACTTCAGAGGAAAAATGGTGTTTGGAATGCCTTTTTTTTTTTTTTTTTGCGGGGGAGGGGGCATAAATTATCAGTGGGATTATATATATTTTTATAGCAATACCTTTTTAAAGTTATGGAAAAGCACATTGTTCTATTTCCTTGCTGAATTCATCTATCCTGAACTACAAATGCGCTCTACAGAATTCAAGTGTAAAATTGGAACTGTACATACTTTAGAGGCAAGTTCATTTTATAGCCACAATTAAAATTCTAAAAATATGATATATGACAGCTTACCGTGCTGAGAATTTCACAATAAATGGTTGAATAGATAAATATATGAGTATAAGAGAATATTAACTTTATGTGATGTAACCATTTGGTCACATACATCATATCCTTAAATATTGACTTGTGATACCTTTAAGTTCTTACTTTTTTTTGTATTATACAGTTGCTTTGGCTTCTGTTTTTTTGTTATTCAGAAAGTACATCTGAAAAAGTTTAATCGTGTATTAATTAAGAAATATTTAAAAAAAGAAATATTTAATATGTCTCTAGTATGTGTGCCACAGTCTGCTAGGCATTCTCTGGAAAATGCAAAGAAGTTTCAGATTCTACCATCGAGGAGCTTGCATAGTATTTGGGACATATGCACAGAAATATAATTAGGAGGCAATGTGCAAAAAGTGCCAAAAATTTGGTCAAGACAATACTTGCCTGAGAAATTTAGAAAGAGAAAATGTGATGCGGGAGGTGAAATTTGATCAAATCTTGGAACATAGATAAATTTGAGTGGACGGGAAGGAGGAGAAGTAATTTCAGATAGGTGAGCACCTTGAACCAAGATGTAGGGTGAGAAGGATTGAAGTGTACTCAGAGACACATCAGTTAGGACTTTTTTGATTGCAGGCGACAGACAGCCAAACCAAACTGGCTTAGGTAGTTAGGAAATTTATTATCTCATCTAATCTGGAAGGTTCCAAGGTTCGGTCTGGCTTCAGTGATGGATGGATTCAGCACTCAGTCATGTCCTGGTTTCTTTCCATCTCTCCACTCCGCCTCCCTATATTGGTTTTAGTCTGGAGCTTCACATGGTACCAGGATGTGGGAAGCAACGCCAAGCCTACCATCCTTCCAAAATGGGGATTCATTATAAAAGTGAAGTCCCAGTGAAAATCTCCTTGTGTCCTATTAACTGGGTTGGATGCCCATCCTGAACCAGTCGTGGGTACTGGGGAATGCAGTAAGCTTATGCTTGCTCCTGGGTCACAAACCCATCCCATCCTTGTCCCACCCTCAAAGATGAGACCATGGTCATCTTCACTGGAACCACACAGTGTAGGAATGGGGCATGTCCAAAAGGAAACTGAGGTATGGTTAACTGTAAACAGAATAAATGGATGCTATGTAAGAAAATCAAGTGTCTGCTAATGGAGCATAAGTCTGCAGGTCATTTTGAGTAATTACAGGATCAAGACCCTGGGAGTTTTTCCTGTAAGCACATTGTGAATGTTAGGACAAGGAATTGGGCTTTATGAGGAATTGTAAATAAATTGGACCTGGGGATAATTGACCTGTCAGGTACACAGCAGGATGGACTGGGGGTTGGGTGCTCAAGAGGGAAATAATGTGACCTCTGTGGTATTTCCCCATATTTAAAAAGCTGCCGTGTTTGCAGAGTATCTATTGTGTGCTGTGAACTATGGAGAACACAGAGAGGGTGCCCAAGACTTGATCTTGCCCTTCAAAGAGTCTACAGCGTGGCAGAGAAGACAGTGAATTGGGGGCAATTGTGGTGTAGGCAGGGTGCACAGGGATAGCAATACTAGGTTTCATGGAACACAGAGAAGGAGGACATTCTTTTTTTTTTTTTTTTAAAGATTTTTATTTATTTATTCATGAGAGACAGAGAGAGAGAGAGGCAGAGGGAGAAGCAGGCTCCCAAGGAGTAGAGAGCCCGATGCGGGACTCGATCCCAGGACCCTGGGTGGGATGCGGAACTCGATCCCAGGACCCTGGGACCCTGGGATCATGACCTGAGCCGAAGGCAGACGCTTAACCATCTGAGCCACCCAGGCGCCTGAAGGAGGACATTCTTAAAATGAACCACAGTCATGGAGCTGGAAGCAGAGTGAGCAGGAACCCAGGGAAGAGAGGCCTATAGACAGGGACGCCCTCTGGAGCATCTTTGCGAGCAAGTTGGTTGGGAGCCCCAATCATTAGTTGTATAGCCTTTGCGAATATTAGGAGGACATGGGTGGGTAGGAAACTGCCTCTCTGTCATCAGACCCAGGGCTCCCTTGGAGTTAACAGACCCAGAATGGGATTGTACACCCAGTGGACGCTGGCTTGCTGTCCCTGAAGGAGAGGGGTTCTCGGGCCATCAGCATGGGAAAGCCCTGGTCTTTGGGCGTTTGATGGTCAGTGTCTTCTCCCCAGCTCACTCTGGTTGGGAACAAAGGAGTGAGCTACCGGCATATGGTGACTCCATTTTATTCTATTTCGATAGACTTCAGAGTAAATGGGAAAAAATCTCTCAGGCCTTCTGCAGGAGGAGAACTGAATTCTCTTCCTGGTTAGCAATGCAATTCAGGCAAGTCTCTCCACGTGCCTGGGCCTCAGTTTCCCTGCTTGCAAAGGCAGAGCATTGGACAAAGAATGCTTTATAAATTCTCTTTCAATTCTAAGAGCCTATAAATCCAACAGAAACAACCTTCACACCCTCATTCCATGACATATGATCATGACATGATCTATTTCCAAAAATAACTGCTCTGAAGTTACTGGTTAGTAGCGCAACTGAAAGCAGGGAGCATTGGAGCCCCAAGATTCATCCACTGAGGCGGCGAACATTTAGAAAGCTGCTAACTAGAGAAAGGGGCAGGAGTGGTGAGAACTGACCGGTCAAAGGGGTCAGGGCAAGTGTTGTCCAGGCAGAGAGACAAGTAAGGGAGAGAATGTTGTTGCCCTTATAAGGATCTGGAGAAATGAAAGTGAAAATCAGGGGACTGGAACCATCCAAGCATGGGCTCAGCATTGAGTGCCACCAGCCCCCGCATAAAGTGTCCTGCAGTCTTTATGGAGAAATGGCCCATTTCAGGGGCTGCAGCCGAGAGCAGGACTTGCAGGGATTGAGTAGATTATGGGGAGACACAGTAAATATGGAGAAGGTGCCAACAAGAGGAAGGAGGGAGGGAGGGTGCTCTAAGTTCTGATGTGAGCTTTGTTTTGCATGTTTTCCTCTGACCTGCAGTTACTTAACTTTAAAACTGTCTCTTACATCCAGTTGTGAAGAGGGAAAAACAACAACAACAACAACGAACGCCTTCCATTTCTGAGCATCTCAGCCATTTAAAAAGCGTTTGCACGTCCATTTTTACCTACAGCAACTCTAGGACAGCGGGAAGGGATTATTCCTGTTCCTTATTTAACCGAGAACTGAGTAAATAGTTCCCACAGCCAGCGATGGACAGAGCAGAGTCACAATTCCTGACTACAATCCTGGTGTGCTTTTCTTCCCCACACCAGAAAGCCTCAGTCCACTACTCAGTATTTCTCCTATGCCAATGACTTTTTCTTTCTCAAGAAGGTAGAAATAGAAATATTTTTTATGACTAAGAGGAGAGTTTATATTACTCTTGGATTAACTACGGAATGGTTTTTATGTAAGTCAGACTAAATAGACGTCTGTTTTTTTTACAAACATTCAACTCTACACAAACAACATTTTCAGTTTGCCTTGAAAGCAAAATACCATGTGTCGTAACTTTACAATGTTTTAAATAAAGTTAGGAATTTGGGTTTATGATGCTGAAAATTTCATAAAATCGGAGGGTAAGAAGACCAGGAACTACATATATGTGTGTGTGTGTGTCCTTAAAAAATTCTGCAAGTAGAAGAATCAAACGTAGACATTTCAACAAACCCGTTATTGCATCATTGTATTAACAATCTAGTGAAACGAGAAGTGAATTATTGAAGTTTATCTTCCTCATTGATTTGTAACTCTGTTCTTCAGTATGTGGATGGTTTTTAAAGCAGAGCAGTTCACCCTAACAAAGCCATTTACTGTACTGCTTCTATACTTGCAGTCTTTTTCTCTTTATTACTTCATTTTGGAACTTTGATTGCCCTATTTTAGATCTAAGATTGCTCTAAAGCTATACTGCAATTGTATGAGGGGTTTAGTTTTCACTTTGTTCTCAGAACCAGGCTGGCTATAAATTTATCTCTGTTCTTTGAAGAAGCTAACAGTAAATTTTCAAGAGGAAAAATGGTGGTATATATCCCTACAGAGGAAAAGTAATCTCTTAAAAGCAGAATAACCTCCAGGCTACATCCTTTTAAAGAGGGACTTTCAAACAAGGACGCCTTCAACTTTTATATGTGTTCTATATTTTTCTTTAGGCTTTGTACCTACTCTTCTCTCTGTGTAAGGTTTCTCCGTAATGACCCCGTTCCTCCCCACACCCATTAAATCTGTAATGAAGTCATGCCGTTCCCGATTCTGATGTCATAATAACTTCCAGAGCCACGGCTGGGTAGCACATCCTGAGATCATCTGAGGTTTCATCAGGAAAATGAGGCGGAGAGATCCCGGAGTTGGAATACCTACAAAATTGAATCTCTGTTTCAAAAATTACCACATACGACAGTGAAAATGAACTTTGTAAAGTTAAATCCAGGGGAGGGTTTCCATTTGGTTTAATTGCATTCAAAGCAGTTTCCAGTTTCAGGACATTGGTTTCATTAAAGCTAAACCAGTCCTTCCCAGAGATTCAGGCACACTCCCTCATCAACAGATAATAAGATAATTTCGCATGAGGAGGTGCTAACATAACAGGATGAGCTTGTGGCTCTGTTTCCATGCCTGACAACTTCATCACCTTTCATCTTTATTATCCAGCCGCTGAATGGTGATGAATGAGGCACGCCTGGCGTCCTCACGTGTCACACACACGGGCCCAGGGCTCCCATTTACCAGGGGCTCTCTAGCTCGCCTGGGAGCGACCAAGGGGAATAGATGTGGAGCTTGGGGAAGGCCGGGGAGGGGGCTGGGGAGAGGTTGAACCCAGGACATCATCCATCCTGCCTGTGCCTCCTGAGGTCATGACCAGGTGCTCTTAAGAGCTGCTCTGGGAGGGAGCAGAGAGCTCCCCCAACTGTGGTGACTGTTGTCAACATAAGTGAGCCATCATGGACAGTGAAGTTGGCCAGTCTATTCCTCGGACCTCAGAAGGTTCCTGAGCATGAGTCTTTCACCATTTCCTTCAGCCTAATTGTCCTCTTTCTCATTTTATGCCCCTGCTAGACCACCGCTCTTGATAAGGAGAGGCAGGTTTTCCGACGAAGACGCAACCAGGATGTGAGAAGCCGGTACAAAGCCCAGCCAGCGCCACCTGAACTCAACTCGGAATCGGAAGACTACTCCCCAAGCTCATCCGAGACTGTTCGCTCCCCAAACTCGCCCTTTTAATAAGACCCTTTTACTCGAAGTCCTAGCTTAACCCTTTGAGACTCTGAGATTTTTTTTCCAAATTTATGTAAAACAGTTTCATCTGATCTATCTGGCACTCAATGCTTGAATGGCAGAACAGAAAGTGTGTTTTCTGGTATCTTTGTAGCGATTTCTCTTTGCTGAATGAGATGACCACATGTTGTTTGCGAATATGGCAACTTGCTGCTAATAGGGTCCTCAAAGGGTTAAGGCTAATTTGCAACTTTTTTAAACATAGAAGCAATGAATGTGTTCATCAGTCAAACTAGGATCTGCAGTATTGTAAGATAGCGCGTTAACCCTCTGAGTGCATAGGATTTTATGGAGAACCCCTGGGGAATTTTTCAGGCCTTTGGATGTATACACACACGTTTCTTGATTTTGCTGCAGATCAAGGGATGTTATTAGATGCTGAGATGTCCAGACAAGAAGGACATCTAGAACGATATCTTGCTTGTCATTTTTTTGTGGGTTTAGAAAATAGCAGGCTTATAACTTAGACATAAGACCTCTCTTTCTTCTTCACAATCCCATTTTGAGAGGGACTTTTCTCACTAGAGGTATGACTGTCCGCGGCCTCGAGTCCTGCATCCCGAGTGGAGGCGATTGGGTCTGTGGCAAACAGCCTGACCCAGGAAAGACCTGGCGCCCCCTCCCGCACATCGCCTTCCCGTGAAGATGGGCTGGTGACGCCCCAGAAATGCTGCTTCCACATCAGCTGCTGCTAGTGACAGCCCAGACCCTCGGAAGTCACCATACCTTGTCTTGTGCGTGGTGAGTGAGGGTCTGCCTGCTCAGTATGAGACATCTGTAGGGAAAAAAAAAAAAAAAAACAAGACACAACTGGTGGAAAAGAGCAATAAATTGCCAGGTGCTCTATAGGGCTGGGATTTCAAACAGAAAGAGGAAACAAGATCCTGTTCTTTTTCTCACCCGCTTTTCGTGCGCTGCAGTCTTCAGTGTGAAATCCATATAGCGTACGAAATCCGGACAGAGGAGTGCTGGGGCCCAGGGGCCTAGAGGCAAGTGCTTTGCAAGGTGGCTGAGGAGAAAGCGCAAGGGAAGGCACACTCCAGAATGTTCTAAAGATGGGTTTTGAGAAAATAAACCATTGGTAAGAGAATTCCATGTGCACCTTTAGGTTACCTATGTACAGTCTCCCAGGAAGAGCGGGATGGAAGACCTAGAAGATATCCCTGAGAATAAAACTTCCATTCCCTAAGATGACCTTTTGATACCCCTGTCTAGCTGGCCAGAGAGACATGTTGTTTTTCTCCCTTTGGGCCAAGTCCTGTCTGAGACCTTTGTTTTCACTCCTGTAACCAAACCTTTCTGCCTAGCCCTGTACCCCCCGTGAGTTTCTTCTAGAATGTGTCCCGTTTCAGAACGGGGGGGGGGGGGGCTGCGGCCTTGTCACTGCAGTGCTTAGAGAAGAGGCTGGTCATGGCATCTTGGAGGCAGGGGTCCGACTCAAATGTCCTGCTAAGGTTTGCTCAGCTCTCTGATCCAGGAGACAACCAGTGAGTGATGTCTCGTGAAATTTGCAACCGGATGGCCAAACAGCACTTGCTGTCTCTGTTTTGAATATACTTCGGTATCTGAAAGTCTTGAAATTTGTATAGTCAGTTCTTTATTTTCAGATACACGTTGGTCTTCAGTCGCTGCTTTTCACTCTTCAACTCATCAACTATGGTCTCTATTAATATACATTTAAAAAATCCCAACATCTCGTGGCTTTCGCAGCAGAGTTTCCCCAGTTTTTTTGCTCTTCTGCATTTTGGTTTATGTCTTTGGTCTGCGTTGTCCTGACATGTAAACAGTAGATCATGTATTGAGAGCTCCCCCCACCCTTTTAGAGAGTTCTGCAATGATAGCACACAACATCACAAAGTGGCACAAATCAGTTGGTTTTTTGGGGGGGTGGGGGAGGGCAGAACACCAGGAAGGGTGTTGGTGTGTAGGTAGATTCCATATTAGTGAAATACCTTGAACCGGTCAGAAATTACTGCTTTCTCTAGAACTATAAAGCAAAGCACTATTCTAAGACTAAGAAGTAGCTCTGTAGCTTGGCCTCAACTTTAAATGTGTGAATATGAAGAATCCTATGGGCAGAGACCTACCTGCAGTAGATTGTCACTTTCGTTTCTTTTCTCCGAATTACTGTCTTTCCCGTGGGCATTACATACATTGCTACAGCATCTATGTCCCAAACTTCCAGTGCATGGCTCAGGCCTTTTTCCATCCAAGTCTAGGGGGACCGTGGACCCTGTAAAGCTGGGGAGTGTTTCCCAGCACACTGCAGAGGGGCATTTAGCATGGGGATCCCAGCGTATCGCTGTAGAATTTGAGTGATCTGTGCTGAATAAACAGTGGAATGTGACCTGTCAAGTAGAAATATTGAGTAATCAGATGGAATGCATTCTTCAGCATTAAGCTATTGAGATTCTGAATGTCAGAGATGTACTCAGAGGGTTAACAGACAAGCACAAGGCATGTGATTACATTGGTGTATCCGGACTGCTTTGCTTTTAGCCAGTGCTTTCTAATTTTTTTTCACAACATTCTTGGGATAGTTCAAGTTTGAAATAATTAAGTGGTGGTGTTCTTTAAGGAATTTCTATAACCAAATCGATCTTATTTTTTATTTCACTTTATCATAGAATAAATATGTACCATTATGGCAGTGTATCTCTGTAATTATCGATCTCATCATTGCCACAGTGTTGCCATATTTTTTTTTTCTAAGTATTTAATATAGCTCTTATGGTGGTGGCCTGGTGATGGGGACTGTCTTTCCTTTATTGATACATGACCAACCAGATGGTATTTTCAAGGGAATTTTTAGATTCATCCTTTCAGTTGGGTAGTAGACTGACTAAAGAAGAACTCCTTCATGACTTGCATCGTGTAAATCATCTCTGTAGATGAGAACTGTTCTTATTGATGAACACTTTTTTTTCTCGACATTGTAGCAGAAATCATTTTCTTTGTCATAATCAATGAATATGTGATTTGCTCCACATCATTAGAAGGAAAAGTAAGATTTCAGTCACTGAAAATGTTTTTACCGTAGCCCTCATCTAACTTACACGTGGTGCATATTAACATAAGCAGAGAAAACAAAATACAAATAAACTGCTAAAAACACTTGGTGTTTTGTATTCAGTGAGCCCTTCCTGCAATGCTCAGCACCCCCTTGGGTGGTGGTTAACAGGCCCGTCAGATATTGTTGAAAGAAAGCAATATATCCATGAATGAAGGCTAAAATTGCAATCCTTTACCCTTTGAGGCACATTTCAGTTGGAAAAAAGAAAAGAAAAGAAAAGAAAAATTGGTTTAGCTTAGAGGGTCACGGAGCTACCGTATGACCAAAGCTCGAGCACATTAAATCACGGTTGTTTGCTGGCCAACGGCGCCCATTAGACAACTGTGTACCCCGCGCTGAAGTGCAATTGTGCTTGAGGGACAGCTTCCCTAATATTATTGTGTTGCCTGCTAGCCCTTCTCAGGGTAAGGATCTGTCAGCATTTCCATGATAAACTTCTGTTTTCAAAGGTTTTTAATTTGACCATAAAAAGGTGCCCCGGGCTGAAGTTTGCTATATAGGGCCTGTACCAAAGAGGGTGAAGGGTCACTGCCTTCTCTTTTCTGCCCAATTCTCCCTAGAAAAGGGCAGCAACCACAACAAATTTGGTATGTCCCCTTCTTCACTGTAATTGCGGAATTGTGGAAAGCACCAAGATCCAAGATGGTAGTTTCAATGTAATGATTCATGTGGATGTGGGTTTAAAACAACATGAATGAGTCACCTGGCATATACTGTAGATAACATATCTTTTCTATAATTTGTAAATCATTAATTTTTTAAACTGCTACATGATTTTTTTTTTTTTTTTTGGTCCAAAGATCTTCAAGAAACTTGAAGTTGGTCAGTTCAAAGGTTAGCCTTTCCTGCGTGTTGTCTGCCATTTCCATTAGGAGTTTGGGGAAAATCCTTTCAGACCGACCCTTACTTTGCATGTAGTGATAGAGGGTCAGACAAACGCTTCTTTTGGAGATATGGATTTCTTTATTAAATCATCAGGTTTCAGGAAGCCATTCTTGTCTGTTGGGAAAAAAACAGTGATTAAAAGCACTTCCAAAAGTAACATTTTGTCAATTCAGATGTGAAAAGAGCATAAATGAACACATTCTACACTTTTTTTGTTGTTTAAAGGCAAATAAATCAACAAAACTTGAAGACACTAAACATTTGATTACTGCAAATGTGCTTTAAAATTGGCTCAATGGTGCTTATACATAAAACAGTAACAAATGGGGTTCCTAGGACTGTCAGAAGGAATTTTTAATTTGTATGTAATTACATACTTGAGGAGGAGGTGCTTTTAAGCCAGTCTTTTATTTTTTATTCATCTCAAATATGCAACCATTCATCCAGTAACATTAAGGGTCCTAAACTGGTGGGAAACAGGAAATTCAATGTAGAGGCTTAGAATGCCTCTGGCTAGGGTGAGTTTGGGTTTTGTTGTGGTTGTTGTTGATGACCGAACTTCTAAACGGCAGGTGTTTTGATCATGAGGTTTGCAGTATCTTGCCCTTGGAGACAAGTGAGAAACCTAGTTTCATTCTTTTCCCCCAAAGGAAGGGCGATCTCTGTAATTAAACCCTACCTGTAAATTTCCTCAACATTCTTTTTTGGTCAACCGAAATGAGACCCTTAATGTTGCTTTAATGTAAAATTGTATATTTTTGTCTGTGATATACTTTATTAATTTAAAGTAAATAATAGTTCTAAAAGCCTTCACTGTTGGTATTAAGAGAAAGTAGGATTTTAAAAGTGATGATAAAGATGCTATAATGTCAATTCATTCCAGTCCAATCGAATGTGGTAAGAAAAAGACCTTGAGTAGTTCTCTAGGGACAATTTCTCACTTGCCATTGACATTAATCTTCGATGTATGCTCAGAAAAAATAAAAAGAAATTGAAGCTGGTCCAAGGTTAGAGTCATATCCTCGATAACTATTTTTTTAAAATTTTATTAGGAAATTAATAATAGCCTTTTTCATTCTGGCTGAAAGAAAATTATTAAAGGATTAGTTGAGTGTGAAATTAAATAGTATTTTGCTCATGCATACTAAAAAGGCGGGTTAGGTACTTGATGTGTTTAAACAAGTTTCTGAAAGGTTTCAATTCGGTGCAAGAAAAAAAAATTCAATGTTTCCTTTGAAAATACTGAATTTATCAATGGCTGCGTGGGGCAGATGGCATAGGTTAATCTTTGATTTTCAGAATCTTAATGAAATAACTTTCAAACGATTTGTATCCATGATTAAAGCTGGAATGAGATCCAATTTTTCCCCTAATCTCTCAGTTTAAGCTAATAAATGTAGGTTAATGTGGAATGAAATCATCTGTGATATATTATGTTTATTTATCAACTGAGCTTTTTTGATGTTGCCTGTTTTTATGTAAAACATGTTCTTAAAATTAATAAAATAATAGTACTTGGTGTATGAACTACTATGTAATACCCTAGCTGCAGCGTCCCCTCCTCGGTTCCCTTTGCCGTGATGGAATAAAATTTCATTTTAGTTCAATTCATAATTGACACATTCAGTCCACGAAGGAATAACCCAGCTGTGTTCTTGCGGGGGAGTTCTCTCCATACAAAGCTTTAAAAATTAGTCATGCGGTCAGCGTGTCGCTTTCCCACATGTCCCCCACAGCAGAGTGTATATTTCATGGGCATAATTCAAAAACAACTATTTCAAAAATGTCCCTTTTCATATATTACCTTCCTGCCTGGGCCAGCGACTTGGATACCAACACAAAGAAATCAAACACCACTCAGCCCTATTTTATCCTTCAGCCCAAGTGCACAAGCTCTCCAGAGAAGCGTGTTGTGTTATCCACTAACCTGTAATTAGATGCCATTTTGATAGCAATTCCCCATTAGGCATTCCACGTGCAATATTGACCTTCGAGAAGATGGCCAAACTGCGCAATGGAATCAAGTCCCTTCCTGTGTTAGGTTGTCACTGCTAGGAGATTGAAAAGGTGGCCTGCCACAGTACCTGCGGGTCCCCTGGTGTCCTGTGAAGGCGCCGAGCCCCTGTGACCTCAGCGGTCACTTTCCGAGCCGTGCGCGGGCTGCCCCGGTGCCTACTGTTTTCCCTTTTGCTCCTCTGCAGTGAAATCGCTGGGTCCTTTCTGGGCTCTTCGGACCCTGCAGCGAACAACAGCTGAAGCGGTTGCTTCCTCAGGACCATTACCTTGTTTTAGGAGCCCGCCAAAAACCTGCTCTCCGAAAAATGGGGCCCCGATGCAGAAGCTTCCCACAGCAGCGACTTCGGGACCGGAGATGATAAAGCTGCCACAGGAGGAAACTGGGAAAGAAAGGCCGCCCACGACCCCACCTCCATGAGGGACTGGTAGTTGGGGAGGTGGGGCTTCTGTTCAGATAAGGAGGTTTATGCAAATGGAGATAAAGGGGTAACAAGAAACAGGGAACGAAGCCTCCTGGGACATGTCTCCTAACATCTCCTTACACAGAAGGAAAGCTTTGCTGTATCTGAGAAGGTCGCCCATTCCCCCAGCTCCCCAGCTCCGGGAGGAGCCCTGAGGGAAGACGAGGAACCCCACCCAGCCAGCCGGACCAGCCAAATCCGCGCTGGCCGTCAGCGCTGTGACAGATGTCCCTGTCAGCTTGCCTGCACATCCAAATCATTCATTCAAATGTGTCTTGCGTAAGTGCCAACGACATGGAAGGCCCTTCGTTTGGGCTTAGGAAAGAAAAGGGAAACTCGGCTGTCCGTTTTTATTTTTACTCCGATCAGAAGACTTTTAAAGGCGAGAAAATATCTCTAGCTGGAAGGGTGGCCATTTATCCTGAGGCTCCTGGTCCAGAGGTCGGATAAGGTAGACGGACACACCCACCCACGTCCAGTGAGACCTTGTGTTCATGGCAACTTGGATTTTCTCACTTGAAGATGTGTATTTACCATCTGCCCGTTCGGTGGTGCACGCACCCTGTGGTACTCTTGGCTTTGCTCCTGGCCTCTGAGGTAGAAGGCCTCCCAGAGTCCTCTCTGCCATCTGTAATTAGCATGCGATTTTAAACCCCGTCCTAGACTAATACTGAACTGTGTCCATTTATGCGACAAGCATTGTCAAGGACTGACTGAGAGTGATATGTTGTGGGGGCTAAGACGAGTAAGTCACAATTCCTGTTCTTAAGACTCTCGGATCTAGTGTGAAATCTTCTACTTTGGATGTCCATGGATTGAGGAGACTGATTTATCACTCCCAGATGGTGGAATGCCAGTTTGTCAGGGGGTGCAGCATCCCTACTGGCCCGCGACTGGCCCTCTCAGCATGTGTAGACTGTGGCTGTCTGCAAGGCAACCGACAGTCACATGCAAATACATTCGTGACCCGCTCGATTACAACGATTCATATGTCACCCTTAGAAAACCTCTAGAAGGAGGGGAAAAAAAGGAAGTGGGGGGAGAGAAGAGAGGGAATGAGGGAGGGAAGGAAGGAAGACATGAAGGCCACTGAGATCAAAGGTGCCTCAGTCTTATGACCTGGTGTCTTATCTGGAGAGTTTAAAAGGAAAGAAAAATATTAATGGCTCACAGCTTGCTCCTCAAAACCAGTCTCAGGAGATGCTCTGTGGAAATCACAGAACATATCTTGGTGTGGATGCAACATGGCTTTCGTCTCTTCCACATTCTTTAGCCAAGTGAATGGTCCCCTGTGATAGGGTGAATAATCGTTAAGATCTCACCAATGGCACCATCCCTGCGTTTCCGTAGGAAGCAGGAGGTGGGGCATTTCCCAAGAATGTTCGAATTCCCATCCTGCGCTATCCATTCTCTCCTTGACTTTCAAGATCCCCTTGGAGGACCCATTCTTCCCCACCTGGAAGAACATTCCCTGAACCTCCATTACTAATGGGAATTTCAGCCTGAGCGCCCCCCCTCCCCCCCCGCCATCTGCCATGGAGGGCAGGTCAAATCCCATCTCCAGCAAGTTCCTATTAGGTGCCAATCCCTCTGTTGGATCCTAGCTCACAAGGTAAAGCACCTAACTACTGTCTCTGCCAGGCTCGAGGTCCTGTGTAGGAAACAAGTAAATAGAGAGGAATCATCCAGAACGATCGGGGCTGTGACCGAGAAAAGCATGGGATGTTTTGGGAGCACTTTGCAGTTCATCTGTGACGGGGGATTCAGAGGAGGTTTCCTGGAGAGAATGCCCCCGAGTGAGGGCATGAGGCATAAGTAGGAGTCAGCCAAGAGAGGGAGGAAGATACTCCAAGCCATGGGAACGTACATAGAGAACACAGAGGAGCTCAGAATTGGTACGACTGAAGCCTAGAGTCTGCCCAGCGAGGCTGGGGTACATACAGCCCAGGGATCTGGGTCTCCGGACCTGCAGCTGTCATGTCACACATCTCCTCATTGTGGGTGGTAGGTAAACTGAAAACGAAACAGTTCCAGATGCGGGTCTCCAGGACTTGGCTAAGGAGGAAGTAGGACAGGGCAGATGGCTCTGGAGGGGACATTAAAAACACTTTCATAAATAATATGGATCCTAATCACCCCCTCACAGCAATAGCAGAGGGTAACCTCCCTTTACCAACAAAAGAGCTGGTCACACATTAATCCTTTCTTATAAGGAGTAGAATCTCCATCTCACAAAGCTTATCAGCTCACTGCTCAAGGGGGAAAATCCATTTTTTCTCTCCTATGTTGCTCACTTCTGAAAGAAAAAAAAAAAAGAAAAGAGAAATTCACTGACCCTGAAAATAGCACTCTCCTTCTTCCTGGACAAATCCACATTGTCACCTCTCCCTACAGCAGGATGATAATTACCGTTCCACCCAAGAGAGGGTTCATTACTCCATCAGAATTACCTATTAATTTGCTGGATTTTTCTGATTAAGTAGTGAACTTGTCAGAATGTGAAATACTCTTTCATTTTCAACAGGTAAATCAAAGCCCCAAATAACCCAGACATTTTCAATTTCCTCTCTCGCCATGGTCCCTGTCGTTCTCACCGTTGTAGATGTTCCATTTTTTTTAATAACATTTTCCAAATCCTCTGCTCTCCTGCTGAGTAAACCATTTTTGCTTCATCAGTAGCTTCTATTGTTTCTACTTTCCTTGTAGAGGAGGGTTAACGGTTCACACTTGTTTCTTAAATTGGAAAACTGGAAATGTCTTGCTCAGGTTGGGAGGGGAGCCTCATTTGCACACTCGTACCCTCTGATTTGCTCAAGGTTCTTCTCCTTCCTCATGGGTTTGTGGGTTCTCCTGACTTGCCCAAACGTGGGTGTGCTCTTCTGCCAAAAGGTTGACAGATTATGCATGCCTTAATATGACTGCTTCTCACCACAGATCCTTCCTCTCTCAACACGCTTGCACTGAAATAGCTGATGAAAATACACCGCGGTGGAGAACAGGAAGGAGGCAGATATCACCTAGGCAGCCCAAGTCTCTAGAATGCCCAGAGTTGCATTCATAAAAGTGGGGAAAGCAAAGAGCCATGGCCTGGGTGACCAAGCTGCTGGAGGATGCTTGCCGCTGAGCCTCGAATCTCTTTAGCATCAGCTCAGCAGAGCCTCTCTGCTCTTAACTGGAGCCCACTGGGCAGCGACGGTGCTTACAGGAGCAGAGGATGCCCTTGGGCCTAAGGGGTCACACTTCTATGAGTCACACTCAGGATTACCCTACTCAGCTCTAGCCCCAACCTGTCAGCAGGGCTTACTTTCATGGATAGGAGGAAGGTGAGGCTTCATGGTGCCAAGGGAGGCCTCCTACATAGGCTCTGCCCCCTCCCAGTGCCCAGCTCCCCTAGTCAGTATTTTAGCAAAAACAGCCACAAAAACCCCAGTATGACGTGGCTTGCACCTGCTCAGTCCCAGGCTTCAGCGTGCTCTCCTCCCCAGGGGCCCAGCTGCCGCCGAAATCCATGTGGCTTCCCCACCATATATGCACACGGTTTTGCTTCTCCTTAATGTGGTCTTAAATGCAGACTGGCCTCTGGGCAACTCTGGCCTTGGCCTCCACCATGCCTCTGACAGTCTGGAGACTTGGGAATCATTTCCAAGAAGGTTAGCTTTCACGAGAGAGGCCATGCGCCCTGATCAGAGAAACAGAAACCATGTCGAGGTAGGTGGGTAGGCTGTTTGCTGTTTCCTGCCCTGCAGGGCATGAATATGTCCTGAGAAATGTCCCATGTGAGCCAGGGAACCTGCGACACAGAGGTGGAGCTTTTCCACTCTAAAGTCTGTTGCATCGGTCCTTAGCTTTAGAGCTCAGACCCGCAGCACCACCGCTTCTGAGCTGCTGCGAGTTAGCAAGCTCATTTCCCTGCTCTGTGGCCTCAGGGGCACGGGGGCCATTACTAGAGTTCCCAGTGGTGCTATGAACTGGTTCCCCTCAAAGTATGTGTGTGTGTGTGTGTGTATTTATCCGTGTGTGGTCCGTATATGTGCACACGCGTGTGTACATGTGGTATGTGTGTATCCACGTGTGCATGTGTGTGCGTGTGCGTGTGTGCGTGCTGTGTATGTGTGCATGTAGGGGGACATGATAATTAAAAAACGTGGGTCCACATCCTACGGTGCAGCAAGCTTCCTGCTGGGGACAGCTTAACAATCTAAAGGTTTGCCATCTTAGCCCCCATAAAGATGATCCTCACTCTCCCATAGTGTCCGTCCTAATATCTGCTGTAATGTGGGACCCCGTTCCTGGCCAGAGCCGCCCCCCTCGAGCTCTATTTACTCTCCTACGCAGTCTTCCACTTCATCATTTGCCACAAGCACGGGAGGCTGCTGCAGTAACTTTAGATTTGAGTCGTCAGCCTCAAAAGTCTTGCCGTAAATCAGGAAGGCACAATCTGGCACTTGGAAAATGAGTCACTCCTCTCTTCAATACAGGTTACTCTATTTTCCGTCCAGGGTGAGGGTTTCCTGCTCCCTGCCTTCCCCCAGTGCTGATGCTCTTCACAGACATCTGATGTGAAAAGCTGCCTCCTGGCTTTTGGCATCTTAAAAATGCTTACATGTGAAATCACCAGACCATTATCTTTCTTCCACACGAGGCCCAGCTTTAACAATCTGCCAGTTGCCCTCAGTATTGACTTTCTTTCTTCCTGTTGGTTTGGCCGACTCCAGCACGCCTGCTGGGAGCCCTCACGGTGTCTCCGGAGAACAGAGGGAGCCCGCCGTGCCCCTTGTCTGCTGATGGGGTCACGGGAGGGAAAGGGCCACGTTTGTAAGTATAAGCAGGGACTCATTCTGCGCAGCAGATGAGAACTTCTAGGGGCAGGAGTGTGAAATTCCCCTTCTCCTGAGGAAACCTATATTCCTCCATTTGGTTTCAGCCACATCTGAGAGGCTGTGCCTTGCAGGGAAGTGCAGTTTCCAAAAAGGGATGGATCCTAGAAGCCAGATTGCAAAGGGGGTTGGGGGGTGAGGAACAAGGCAGCCCCCTTTGTACCACCCTAGGGAGCACCAGTCTCCTTGTATTCCGGAGTTGTGTAAATGGTGGCCTGTGGAGGGGTGAGTATGGGATAAGGAAATAAAGCCAGACAAATATAGCTAACTCTTTAGAGGTTAACTGATCTGAAAGCCAGAGATTAAAAAAAAAAAAAGTGGCTAAAAGGGAACAAGTTAATTGTGTTATGTTTTTTTAAATCCAGAGAAGCATTTATGTATTAAAAAGCTAAGCAGACAGATACATTGAGAGAAAGAAAATGATAATAAAAACACAGGGAGTCTCAACGTCATTACTCATTAGGGCAATGCAAATCAAAATATCAATGAGATGCTGCTTTATACCCAGTGGGATGGCTAAAATAAAAAAGGCAGATACTAACAAGTGTTGGAGAGGATATGAAGAAATTAAACCCCTCATACATTGCTTATGGGATTAGAAAATAGTGCATCCACTTTGAAAAATATTTTGGCAGTTCCTCCAAATGTGAAAGATAGAGTTACCACATAACCTAGCAACTCTACTCCTACATGTGTGCCCAAGAGAATTGAAAACATGCGTTCACACAAAAACCTATACACAAATGTTTACAGCGGCATTATTCATAACAGCCAAAAAGTGGACATAATTCAAATGTGATTAACTGATGAACAGATAAACAAAATATGGTCTATCCATACAATCAGTAGTATTCTGCCACTATAGGAAATGAAGTACTGGTTTGCACTACAACACGGATGAGCCTTGAAAACATTACGTTGAGTGAAAGAATGGATAGCCTTGTCCAATCACTAGGTTGTCCACCTGGAAGGAATGTAACATTGGTGTCAACTCGACTTCAATTAAAAAAATGTACTCTAGCTTTTACATTAAAATGCAAAAAGAGATAACAATTCATGTGCCTACACACTGGTAAACATTGATCAATAGTATCTATTTCTTCACTATTGATAAAAGTTCACCAGTGTGTAGGCACATGAACCTAAGGGTTGTTTACCTTGTTAGTCTGAATCTGGCTTTTAATATAGCTATGTAGAAAGGATGTTCAAGAAATACATGCTAACCCTGAGTACAAAAAAAGTAAAGGCAGGCAAGATCTTGATTCTCCAACCAACAGACACCATTTCGATGTGCTAATAGTTGCAGTTAAGTGCTGGAGTGATCAGTTAACACTAAGGAGAGGCGTTAACTAAATTTTAGCATATGTGGAACTGAAATAGCAGATCAGGAAACGTTTTTGGGTAACAACAATTTCCACTGACCCATGCCCTAAAGTAGAACGTTGTTCAGAGTTGATGTTTTCCTCTTGGCAGTTAAAATACTGGTATCAATAACCCAGATGCCACAAACATAAAAATACTTGAGCCCACAATGTGGCAGTGAGGAGGTGTATCTCCCTAAGAGTAGTTGGCTAGATGAGTTACAGTTTATTGTTGCAAGGCTTAAGTACCCAAATGGTTTTTTGACAAAAGGAATGTGTGTTCATTGTTGAAAATTGAATATTATGGATAAACAAAAAGAAGGAGGAAAATAATCTGTAATTCTACCACTGGGAGATAAGTACAATGAAGACGTCAGCATGTATCCTTCCGATCTTTAAAAAAAAATAGGATTATCCCATATTTACATACATTCGAGACATTTAACTAATATTTATTGAGCCTTCTAGGTGGCAGAGATGCACACATCAGTAAAACCAGACAAAAATCCCTCCCTCTTGAAGCTTATATTTTACTTGGAGGGAAATATACTATAAACATAGTAAGAAAATTATTCATGTATCTCACTGAATTTCAGACATCATTGGTATCAGTTATTATTGCCTAATAAAAGACATCAAAGCAAAAAACATTATTTAAGTCACTATTCTGTGGGTCAGTTTTGTCTGGGCTCAGCTGGGTGGTTCTTGTGACCTCTTCTGAGATGACTCCTCTAATCCACAATCTGCTCCCTAGAAGCTGGCCAGCTCTGCTTTCAGCATTTTGTCTGTGAGTTGGGACAGTAGAGGCAACTAGGCCATTTGTCTGTCATCATCCAGCAGGCTAGCTTGGGGATGTTCGTATGGCAGAAGCAGAATTCCAAGAGAGATCAGACATACACAAGGCTTCTTGAGGACCAGGCTCAGAACTGGCCCCTCACTCCTGCCACAGTGTATCTATCAAGGCAAGCTACCACAGCAAGCAAGTAGGGAAATAGAGCAACTACAAAATAAAAAGGGCGGGGGGGATACAAAGAAGGGAATAATCACAACCATTTCTGCAAACAATCCATCACACGTCAGCTATAACATGCACCATCATCCTATGCACGACTCTAAAAAAGAAAAGTGAGGCGCCTGGCTGGCTCAGTCAGTGGAGCATGTGACTCTTGATCTCGGGGTCGTGAGTTTGAGCCCCACATCGGGTGTAGCGATTACTTAAGAAAATTAAAAAATAAAAGAGAAAAGCTGCCAGTTAGTTGGAAGACATAGTGATTGTCCGCTGTATCTCAGTATCAGAAATGTTTAACCATAGAAATCATAATGCATCATAAATCAATGAAAAATGGCAATTAGGAGGTCCTAAGTCTATGGGAAAAATATAGAACTGGGAAAGGTGATTGGGAGGGCTGGCAGTGGGGTAGGCAAGGTGCAGTTTTAAGGAAGGCAGTCAAGGTCACCCAGAAGGTCTGAGCAAAGACTGGAAGCAGCCAAGGGAGGGTTATGAAGGTATCTGAGAACAGCCAGTAGGTAAGGCCTGAGGTAAGAATTTGCCTGGTGTGTTCAAGAAATGAGAAGTGGGTTGTGGTGGATCAAGCAAAGGGGAAAGCAGAAAGAGATGCAATCTGAGAGGTAATAAGGGAAGAATGAGGTGTGGGGGGCTTTGTAGGCCATTTTATGTGTCGGACTCTGAGTAAGCCAGGAAGCTATGAGCAGGGGAGCCCTGTGATGAGTTCTTTGCCTTACCAGGGTCACTATGCCACCGTGTTGAGAGAAACTTGTGAGGTGTAACAGTGAGAAGACCAGAGGAAAAACCATCGCACCCGCCCAGCTGAGAGGTGACGGTGGCCTGTTCTAAGACAATAGCAGTAACTCTGGTGAGGTTCAGATTCTGGGTACACCTTGAAGGTAGGGGTCAAAGGATTTCCTGAGAGATTGGATGTGGGCTGTGATGATCAAGGATGACTCCAAAGTTTTGTCCCGAGCAATTGGAAGGAGGGAGTTGCCATTCACTGTGGTAGTGGCTATAGGTAAACATATTTGGCAAATGGATGGACATCAGGACTTCATATCTTTTAAACAGTCAAGATTAATTTTTTTAAAGATTTTATTTATTCATTTGTCAGAGAGAGAGAGAGAGAGAGCATGCGTGCACGCTCACAAGCAAGGGGCGTGGCAAGCAGAGGGAGACAGGCTCCCCGCTGAGCAGGGAGCCCGATGCGGGACTCGATCCCAGGACCCCGGGATCATGACCCGAGCCAAAAGCAGATACTTAACCGACTGAGCCACCCAGGCATCCCAGTCAAGATTAATTTTTGTCTATTAAATATCCAAGTGCATTTTAACCGTCTTTTCTCAATTAAAATGTTATCACATCATGCTTATCATTCAGTATTCTTTTACAACCTCTTTTTAAATGATTGTACTATTCCTTGTATGGATATATCATGATTTTTTTCATCGTCTCCTACTGATAAACATTTAGGTGTTTCTAATATTTTATGAATACAAACAAGGCTTCAGTGACTATCCTCACAGCAAAATCTTTGTGCAGCTCAGCCAATTTCTTAGTATAAATTTCTCAAACTGGAACTGCTGGTATGGAGAGTTTACATATTTTTAAGATGTTTGGTATGTGTGGTAAAATTTCTCTGCAGAAAAGTATCAATCTGTGTTCCTACCACAATGAGTGACTGTTTTCTTACACTCATGTGCATTTTTAACTGCAGAGATGCAGATCAGAGAAAATATTTCCTGAGATAAAAATAAGTTTAAACCCAACAATAATTTATGGAACACCTACACCATCTTACAGATATTCTCTATGCCTGCCCAGGCATAACCTTACCGAATTCTCACAAGTGTGGTAAACAGCTATTAAGAAATGAGTGCAGAATTAAAAGGCCAGTAAGTGACAACATCAGGATATGAATCACTGAAAGGCAGTCGCAAACCTAAATGCACTTGGATCCACTGAGAGTCACAGAACCCCCTGCTGGGGGGTGGGCTGGGGACACACCAACACACAAAACATCAGAGTGTGAATAATAAGGAGAAGATCAAGACAGGAGGAAAGGCTCATTTTGTGAGCAGGGACAAATAAGTGTTGTTGAACCAGAAAGAAATGAGCAGTTCAGGAAGCTAAGAAGAAAGCCTAAACAAGAGCTTAAAGGCATGTTGGTTCCATTGTCTTTCCACAATCGTACAGAAGAGAAGAAACACAGCAGTTGGCCAGAAAATATACATTATCCTGTGAAAGGAAATGATGATGTTACTAAGGCCATAGACACTAGGTCAGTGAGGCTGGGTGATTAAATTGCCAAGGCCTAACCCCCCCAGCTGGGAGGAATCCAAGAGGAAGAAGGAGGTGGGTCCGTATGTGTGAAAATAAAGCATTACCCTTAAAGTAAAGGCATTTTCAGAAGGCCTTCAAAGGGCAAATGGTAACAACGATATGATAAGAGCGATATCGCGTTGCACATCACCTCGCATTTCACGCCTAGAAAAAGTTATAGATTGGGCCAAAGGAGCGATGAGACAAGAGAGAAAGATGCCATTGTGTGGTAAATGTTAAGAGTAACTCTGAGTGAGGCAGGCGGCGATAATCAAATGCGCCCTGCCCCGTCAGACAGCTGGTGAGCTGTGTGGTCAGGTAGGGGCCACACCGGCTAAGAACGGACTCTGGCTGACGGTCCTCGCAGACCAGACTGGTGTGGACGTAAGCTCCTCCCGCCTCCGTTCTCACTGGACGCGAGGCCCTCCTGCTCTGATACAGGGCTGTCTTCGGGCCTTGACCTTGTGAGTTCCTTCTTCCTTTCTGGTGGTAACATTCAGCCTTGAATCTCGGGTGTTTAAGTCATCTTAGCCCAGCAGAGGGCCCAAGTGGCAATTAGCTGTTGCTGTATTTTTTAAATTGAAGTGACATTCACATAACACAAAATTAACTACCTCAGAGTGTACAATTCGAGGGCATTTTGTACATTCACAGTGTTGTACAACCACCACCCCTCTCTAGTTCCGGAACGGCAGCTAGCTTTCTGAGTTTAGTCGTGGCTCTCGTGAGCCCTTGCTATATGCCTGAGATACGTTCATATACGAATGTGTGTGAACTTAATACAGGTGAACAATGCCTGCACTTAGACTGGGAACCGGGCACTGTTCTCAGCTCTGCTAAAACACGCTTGGCATTTGTTCATTCGTTGCTATTATTTTTCAGAGGCTTAAAATTGAGGCATGCCTTATAAATGAGGGAAAGGTAGAACAAAACATCACTATAGTTCATTCTTTTTTTTTTTTTAAGCTTAAGATAAAAAGGAAGACCAATCATTTGAATGTTTTCTAGTGTATTCTAAACCCCTGAAAGTAGGGACCATCTTATTTGCCTTTGTGTCCCTAATACCCAGCCCAGAAGTGTTCGTGCTGTGAGGTCGATTCACGCCCACACACCTCTATGTCCTCAACATTTCAGGAAAACTCTACTCTCATGTGGTTGGTTTTGTTTTTTGGTTCGGAGATGTTTTTTTTTTTCCCCTTAGAAAATTATGTCTTTTACAAAGATGAGTAAGAAGAAATAGTACCGGGGAAAAAGTGGTTTTAGATCTGGAGAGGACCCGAGAGAACATTTTATGCCCCTAATTCACATGTGAGTCTAGAGAGAAATAAAGTCCTGTGAGCTGGAGAGCACGCTCCGTCTGCCCATGTTAAGCAGAACTCACCTGGCAAATCAAAATCCACATCTCCCTCCCCACTGAGCGAAGAGGAAGAGGAATTCGGGTTGCTGAGTGCAACCCCGGAGCAAGAAAGCCTCATCGGAAACGTACCCACCTGCAAGCATCTTACTTGACTAGGGGGTTATAATCAGCAGCCTCGCAAACGTTATGCCACCCATGACGAAACCGAGGCCAGGTCAGGTAAAAGACACAGGACTGAGCAAGGGCCTAAGGGCGCTCTGCACCCAGCCCTCCTGCCTGTCCCTGTTTCTCCAGTGCGTTCATCCGCTCGGCCTGCTGTTGCAATACCACAAACTGGGCTGCTAACAACAGAAATTTATTTTCTTGAAATAAAAATAAATACGTTTATTTTTCGGAAAATATGACTGCACTTCCTGGGAAGTCCACATTCAAGCTGCTAGGAGGTTGATGCGTGGTGAAAGCTCTCCTCTTGGGCGTCAGTTGTATGCTCACCTGGCCTTTCTTCTGTGCATGCTCCTGGAGCGGGGGTGGGGTGGGGTGAGGGGGGTGGGGGGTGGGGACGAGAGCGCTAGCTGCCTGTGTCTTTTCTCACAAGGGCACAAATCCCATGTGATCAGAGCCCCACTCTATGACCTTATGTCACCTGATTACTTCCTTAGAGGCCCATCTCCAAATGCAGCCATACTGGGGGTTAAGGTTCCAACATAGGAATTCGTGGGGGGGGGTGCGGGGCGGACACGAATGTTCATTCAGTCCAGGACACAGAGCATGCAGCTCATCAGAATAGATGCTCTTTTAAAAAGCAAACAAGAATCCACACTTTAGACCATAGAAAGACTATTTCCCAGTGTAGCACAGTCGTGCAGTTTCAGTTTACCTGGGAGGTAGCTCAACGATGGGTTTTGTCTGCACTTGGGTTTTGGTTTGACTTTCTTTGCTTTTGCTTTAGTGTTTATCACAGCACACAAGCCTTCGATGGGCCCATGGCCTTTTGTCCTCATAAGGCAGAGGCACAGAATCCATATCCTCTCAAGACCCCTTCCACCAAATTTGAAGCCAAATGCCAAAGTGTAGACACCAAGCCCAGGTTTGGAAATGTCACAGTGAGATAGATGTTCCTTGTCCTGCTGAGTGCGGCTGCTGATATGAGTAAGGGCACTTCCGTCCCACTAGGTCAGTGACATCCGGGCCCCACTGGTCAGCCCCAGGGTGGGGGACAGAGCCAATGGACACTGGAATGCCACTGTACTTGGCCATTAGGCAGAGAGCTGGCAGCAGGCTTCTGGCTCATGGAAAGACAGTCCTGACCTGATCTTGGCCCTGCCCATTTAACCCTCGCCATTGTGGTGGGGGCTCCCAGTACCATTGCATGAAGCTTGGGTGGTTCTACTTATTTTGGCAAATAAAAATATGGTAATAAATAACAGGATGTGATGAAGAGAGTTATGTTTATGCTCACATGTATGTGAAAAGAGAAACAGAGTAACCCCATCTCCCAGCTGAATGCTTTTTGCCAGGTCACCCTCCCACACTAGAACTATCTGGAATCGCCTTCCTAGTTGTCCTATGAGTCTCTGTCTCTTAAATACTAAACACACATTTGGAGGGAAGGATCAACAAGTGCTCCCTTCGGTGGAGCAACCCTGAGCAACTTCCTCAGAACACTGGATCCGTGTCACAAACATTTCCTCACAACCCGGTCCCAGGAGCTGTTTCCGCCTCTGGACACAAACTTGGAATGTTACTCCCAGATCTGAGGATGATTTTCAAACAGCGGAATGCCAAATGCATGACTGAATTCAGTCTCTCCTTTCCCCATGGTCTCCTCAACTTTAGAAAGAAAATAAGTCCTTTTCTTAGCCCTTTACAGCAATGGTAACATCTTTACAGAATGGGAAAAATGCTTCTTATACGGAATTAATCAGTCTGACCAAACATGAAAAGTGCATGTAAAACCACTGACTTGAGGACTAGAAATTGAGGAGACATTTGTTTTCTTTTTTTAAGATTTTATTTATTTATTTGAGAGAGAGAGAGCTCGTGTGTGAGAGAGAGAGGGAGAGCTCGGATGTGTGTGAGAGAGACACATCACAAGCAGGGGGGAGGGGCAGAGGAAGAAGCAGACTCCCCGCTGAGCAGGGTCCCAGGACCCTGGGATCATGACCTGAGCCGAAGGCAGATGCCTAACTGACTGAGCCACCCAGGTGCCCAAGGAGACATTTTTACAAAGGACTTTTAAGCAGGGCAGTTAATAAGAAACCACAGACCTGGAACATGAGATAGGGTTGAGTATGAGTCACAAGAGTAGGGACTTATGGTCACATAGACCTGAGTTCAAGGCCAAGCTCTGCTACTTACCAGCTGCCAGAACTTGGGCAAATTACTTAAATCCCCAACTTCAGATTCCTCCTTGGTAAAAGGGAGATAATAATCCCCCCTTTGCAAGGCTGTTGAGAATTCAATAAGGTAACAGCATCAGCTGGGAGCTGTCAGAAATAAAAGTGCCTAGGTTCCTATAGCGAGTGGAATAATGCTGCCCTCTGCCCCCCAGAATTTATGTCCACATGGAAACTCCGAATGTGACTTTATTTGGAAAATGGGTCTTTGCAGATATAATTAGGCAAGGATCAAGATCATCCCAGATTAGGGTAGACCCCAAATCTAATGAGAATATCCTTATAAGAGACAGAGAAGAAGACGTAGAAAAAAATAGGAAATAAGTCCATGTGAAGATGGAGGCAGAGATTGGAGTGATGTGTCTACAAGCCAAGAAATGTCCATAATTGCCCCCAGAAACAGGGAGAAAAGCATAGAAGGGATTATTCCTGGGGGGTCTGGGTGGCTCAGTCGGTTGGGTGTCTGCCTTCAGCTCAGGTCATGATCTCAGGGTCCTGGGATCGAACCCTGTATTGGGCTCCCTGCTCAGCAGGGAGTCTTCTTCTCCCTCTGCCCCTCCACCCTCCTCGTGCTCTCTCTCTCTCTCAAATAAATAAATAAAAATCTTGTTGTTTTTTTTTTTTTAAGAAGGGATTATTCCTGTGAGTCTCCAAAAGGAACCAATCCTGCAGACACCTTAATCTTGGACTTCTAGCCTCCAGAACTCTGAGAGAATACATTTCTGTTGTTTTAAGCCTCCAAGTTCCTGGCAATTTGTTACAGCAGCGCTAGGAGACCCAGAGACCCTCATTTAACTGTAGTCTTTAAATATGTACAGGGTGTTAGCCATGTGCCCCCAACTGTTCTAGGTCTGTGATGACCCCAATACAGTAGCCACTTGCCCCATGTGGCTGTTGAGCCCTGGAAATGTGGCCAGTGTGGATTGAGGTATGCTCTAAGTGTAAAATACACACTGGATCTCAAAGACTCTGTACACAAAGAAAAGTAAAATGTCTCACTAATAACTTTATATTGACTACACGTTGAAATAATATTTTGGATATATTGAGTGAAATGATAACAGTATGGATTATACACGAAAATGAATTTCACTGGTTTCTTCTCGCCTTTTAAAAGTAGCTACTAGAATATATTTTTTAAATTACACATGTGACCACAATTATATATCTCTTCAACAGTGCTCTTCTAGGCACTGGGAAAACACCAATGAACAAAATCCTTGCCCGCGGGGGCCTCACATTCTAGCACTTTCCCCTGGGTCAGGACAGTGGAGAGTGGTCAGGGAAGAATTCCCTACGGGGTATGTGCTGCACCTGACCGAGCCTCTGGGACATTTTCTGAGCACCTGCTGCCTTGCGTTCCCAAACCCCCAGGCGGCACCCCTCAGTAGGGACCTTCACCTCACTACAGGGACCGTTCTCCAGGAGCAGCCCTAGGGCCAGACTCAAGATGTCAGTCACTAATTCAGATTTCTTTCCCGTTTTCTACTGGTGGGATGGGTGCCTGGGAGCAGAGTAGGTACTTACCTGTGGCGTCACTTCAAAACTCTGCAGGGCCTGCTTCTAGCTCAGTAAAAACTGAGGACAGAGCGGTTTGCCCACTTGATCTGCTTACTAGTTACATGAAAATTTTAAGAAAAGAAAAGGACAGGTAGTTGTGTTTTAGCATTGTTTTGCCAATTGCACTCTAGGATGTATCTGAAAGAAGCATTGCTTCAAATGGGAGGTCAACCAGGATCAATCATGGGAGTATTGTAAAGCGATTATGTCATCTGCAAATATAGTTTTACTTCTTCCTTTTGGGAAGTGCTTTTTATTTCTGGGCTGCTTTTTATTTCCCTTTCTTGCCTTGTTTTCCTGGCTAGAACCTCCAGGACTTGCTGAGTACAAACGTAGGCCAGGCGCTGCGCTAGTGCTTTCCGTGATTCCTTTCATTAAATTCTCCAAACAACCCTATGAAGTAAGTGGCACCATCAGCCGTGTTTTATGGATAAGTTAACTTGGCCTTCGAAGGGTTAAATGACCTACTGAGGTCACCAACCTAGTCAGGTTACCTACTCAGTTTACCTAGTCAGCAACTCAACCTGGGATTTGAACCTGCCTCTGCTGGATTCCACAGCCCGGGGTCTTAAATTACACATGCTAGGTTGCCAAACCTAAGCTTCCTCTCAGCTAGGAAGGAGCTCATCTGACCCCTCCAGTGGAGACAGGGCAGGAGGGCCCCCAAATGCCTTTCCAGCCGACCCGGAGGCCCAAACTTTTGGGTTGCCAAGACAGTACTTCAAAGATATATATATATATATATATTTTTTTTTTTTTTTAAGATTTTATTTATTTATCTGACAGAGAGAGACAGCGAGAGAGGGAACACAAGCAGGGGGAGTGGGAGAGGGAGAAGCAGGCTTCCCGCAGAGCTGGGAGCCCGATGCAGGGCTCGATCCCAGGACCCTGGGATCATGACCTGAGCCGAAGGCAGACGCTTAACGACTGAGCCACCCAGGTGCCCCAAGACAATACTTCAAGTTCGACGACACCGGACCTCAAGAAACGTGACATGATCCACCCTCTGCAGCCATAAGAGGTGTTATTCCTAAGAACAAAGAAGGCAGTGGGAGGAGAAGAAGGAACACCCCACCGAGAGAAGGAGCTGAGGGCAAGGCTGGCTCCGCAAAGGTGTTCAATGCAGTAAAGACAAAGGGATGTGGACACACAAAGTGACTGTTCTCTTTCCAAGTCCTACAGACTCAGTCCTAGTAGCAGAGGACTGTTGTGAGGTGCTCTGTCCCTAAGAATTCTCGAGAAGATAATAAATGCCCCATGTAGCTAAATCCCAATAATCAATATTTCTGTAGTAAGAAAGGTAACTCATAGATAGGCACTGAGCTCCACTCTTACACATGAGTCCTTAATCCTTTCAGCAGCTCTGTGGGGGAAGCAGCTTTAGCAAAGCATCTTATTTTATTTTTTAAAAAAGATTTTATTTATTTGTCAGAGAGAGAGAGAGAGAGCACAAGTGGGGGAGCGACAGGAAGAGGGAGAAGCAGGCTCCCCACTGAGCAGGGACCCCGATGTGGGACTTGATCCCAGGACCCTGGGATCATGATCTGAGTCAAAGGCAGATGCTTACCCGACGGAGCCACCCAGGCGCCCCTAGTGAACCACTTTAAAGAAGAGACAGCTGAGGGTCAGAGACCTAGGTTTCTTATCTGCCAAAGTCACACAGTTAGCAAGCAGTAAAGCGAGCTTGGCTGATGTCTCCACTCTCACCCTGAGCTGTAGGATTCATGCCTCTGACTCCCAGAGACAGGAAATGTTGGTCCTCACAGTACGATTCAGGCCGGTCGTCTTCAAACTGAAGAATGCGTCTCCCTCAGACCGCTGCAACCAAATCTTCCCATCTGGTACGTGCATGTGGATAATTTCAAGGAAATCAATCTCGACTCCTCAACTTCCATGAATTCTCGCTCCTAAAAATCAACTAAGAACAAGCCTGTGTGTTTTCCCTTTGCGATTTCACCTGCACAATAGTCCTTCCTCTATTTTTATAAGAAACACAAAACCAAAAACAAGCAACCCACAACTGTGTTGTCCCAGGTTTAAACACCTCCAGGGCACCAAACAAAGGAAGGAGTCAAAACACCATAAACCCCCTCTCATCTCATTAAGACATATGTCCAGTACAAACTTTAAATTTTATGCTTATTCTTATTTTTTAAAACTTGTGAGATCTTAATTTGGTTATGATCAATTGCTTATTCATAATTATGATCATATCTCAACCCAGGAGACAAATTTTAAGCCTATAAACTTAAAAATAGACAGATGCACATACATCTGTATTTATCACAGAAACACAAGAAAGAGTATTTGTAAAAGACAAGCACACAAGTTTAATGCAATCTGACGGGTCTTAAAGGGAATTAGAATGGAAATATGATGTCAAAGAGAAGCGTCTGTACTTCTGTTTTTAAATGGGTGTTGGGGGGTATTCAATCATCCAACTGGACAGATTTAAAAGAGTTCATAACAGTTATAACTTGAATTGTCAAATTTTACAATCTGCCGGAAGTTACATCCTTTGCAGTTAACATAAGCTTATGATCAAAAAGTCTATGGATCATTGCTGTAGCCTCTTCTCGTTCTCTGGAAACTGGTCATCCATGAAAAATATCAGACTGCTTGTTAACCATACACACCCTACCCTTAGGTATTCTGCAAAGAGAGAGTGTGGAGAGAGAAGGGGGCAAGTGACCTCATCTTTCCCGAGACCACACCGAAAAGTCCCCACCGACTGACAAAAAGAGCACCCAGACTGTGGGGCTCTGACCACTGCTGCCCTATGCTCTTCCCAGGTAGCTTTGGAGCCTAATCCTTCAAGGCTGAGAATGCAGGCATTGTGTCCTTGCCTTTTTACCATTGTCAGTGGCCAGGTTCACTCCAGAGCACCCTGCAAATAATAATGCCTCACAGGTGTATGGCAATGGATTCCCCCCTGACGATTTGCAAAGATCTTTGAAGGACCCACTACTCTGTGAATGCCGAGCATTCTCTTTATTATTCTACTCCATTAGGCGTGTTTTCTTTTGTTCTCTACAAGCAGCGGGCTTGAACTTCTGGAATATTGAATTTCATTCGCTTCTTCTCTCCTTCCCCAGGCTACTGAAAGTGGTTGCTATCTTCAACTGCTCACCCCACCCCCTGTTCTTCTCCTGGTCATGGTGAATTTGGATCTGTAAAAGCCTTGTAGCAACGTCAATTATTGTTTTTAATAAAAGATAATATTGGTCTTGGCACCAAGGCTTGTCAGGAACGCTCTCTTTTGCTTTCCCCGAATGAGCGACTTGCTCCTAATTATAGACCTCTTTTTTGTTGCTTTCTCAGGCTGAGTTCAGCCTGGTGTGAACATCTTTTCCCCAGCCTTTCTGGTTCATGCTCTGGATGCAGAATGATCGCATGCCTCGTCATTTCTTCTTGTCCAATTCCGAGGACATGCCAGAAATACTTGTTTTGATAAACCTACTGAGCCCGGCTCTTCTTTAGTCTACTGTTAGCACGGGGCTCCCAGGTGGCTGGTCACCTCGGATTTTTGAGGGGAGACCCAGGATTTTCCCTGGGACTGAGTTAGGCACCGGCCTGGCCTGGGATGCTGGCTGCTGCGCATGCCAACAGCATGATCTCGGGGCCAGACCTCCCTGAACCTCCTCGTCCCCATTCAGAAACCCGGAAGCGTGACTCCTACCTCACGAGACTTAACCAAGACAATGCTTGTAAAATACCTGATTTAGTGCCTGAGACCTAGAAGGGGCCCAACAAATGGCAGCTAGCATTCTGAGGGAGCATCCAGCATAAGAGCCATGACTTAAAAGGGTTCCTGGTCCATTTAGTGAAAACTATTAATGTAACTCTTTCCTCAACCAGATGCCATGACCTCATATTTCACTAATGTCACTTTTTGTTATATTTAAAATTCTCAACTGGAAGCCTTTTATATCCCTTTCTCTAACTTGCATAATGAGGTTCTGCAGAACTCAAAAATTAAAGTAGCATTTGCTTTCTTTTAACTGCTCTAAGCAAAATCATTTGTTTTATTTCTGCAATTTGAGTCTCCCTTTCAAAGGCTGGATTTTTGCCGATGCCCCCTGGGGTTTCCTTTCATCAGCACATTCCCGGAGTCCCCTCCGCCTTTAGAAATCACAGGATGCACTGGTCATCCTGCGCATATTCAATTTTCGAAAGGCGGCTGAAAAAGCTCAGCTTCTGAGATCGGTGCTTCTCAGCTTTCAGCTTTGGTTTCTCTCAGCCTGCGGACCGTTTGGACGCGGGCCTAAGAACATAGTCACACAATGTCAGAGTATTAGCATTAAGTGGGCGATGCCCCTCTTCCTGCCTCGCGGCCTCATTTAGAAAAACAGGAGAAAATAAATCTAATCTCCTCACGGTTCCCTTGCGCTGCGCCACAGCCAGAATGTCCTATGATTTCAAATTACTTATTAGAAATATTCCTGTGGGTATCATGTTGAGGATTACTTTTCCAAGGTTATCATAGTGCCTGTATCGTTAGGAAAATGAGGTGTAATTCTACCTGCTGTCTCATTCCAAAGGCTTCCTCTACCTTTGGACAAAAACCAACTTCCAAGTCAAGGAGTGGGACATTGATCTTCTGTTTCACCCTCGCTTCCCATCACATTTTGGATGACAAGCTGAGGGTGGGAAAAAGGGCTTTCTCGAACCATTTGCTTCTAATAATAGAGTGCAGGCTTATCTCTTCTTTCAAAAGAGCTGATGTGACACCCAGAGGGAGCTTAGCGTTAGAAAAGGCCAGCGCCCGAGAGTGGAATTGTTCAAGGTTTGCACTCGTGCTCATTTGTGAGCAGAAAAACAAGGAAAGTGCTTGTGGAACGAATTCAGGGCAATGCAATGCAAGTTCAGGTGTCAGAGGGCTACAGTCCCAGAGACTCTTGATGGGATGCCACCCTGCGAACCGAATCCCTGAGTGACCTTGAGCAAGTCACTTCACTTCCCTAAGCCGAAAGGGCCTTCCTTGTATCTATGGGTGGTTTGGTTGCAGCACGGATGCATGCATCAATTATCTGCATTTGGGTTTACCTGAGGCAAATCTTTCAGATTCACTGACAGCACTCACCATTTAATTATTTTTCCGAGTGGACAGTTCCCTCGTTCTGGAAGAAACACTAACATTTCCATTCCTTACTTTCCTGACATGTAGGTCTCTTGTAGTTCTCGCTTCCTCTAGCTCATCGCTGCTGGGAAGCCCCTTGCCACATAAATGACACTGCCATTTTTGCTCCAGGGACATTTGAAAGGGCAATACAGCTTTTCCTAAAACCTTCCAGAGAGCCTACAAGAAAGCCGCCCAGGTTTTTATTGAGGTATAAACAAAGAGAGGAGATGGGAAAGGAAATCTCTTTCCAGCACATTCTAAGTCAGTCTTTTTTTTTTTTTAAGATTATTTATTTATTTATTTGAGAGAGAGAGAATGAGAGAGCACATGAGACGGGGGAGGGTCAGAGGGAGAAGCAGGCTCCCTGCCGAGCAGGGAGCCTGATGCGGGACTCAATCCAGGGACTCCAGGATCATGACCTGAGCCGAAGGCAGTCGCTTAACCAACTGAGCCACCCAGGCGCCCCTAAGTCAGTCTTCAAAGCAAGAGTCCTTGCTTTGCTGGGAGGGAATGTCCACAAAATTTCAAAGCACTGAATCTGATGAAAAGCACCAACCCATTTCCAAACCCAATACCAGTGAGTTTTTTTTTTTTTTTTTTTTTAGATTTTATTTATTTATTTTTTAGAGAGCAAGCGAGAGAGAAACAGCATGAGAGGGGAGAGGGTCAGAGGGAGAAGCAGGCTCCCCGCTGAGCCGGGAGCCCGATGTGGGACTCGATCCCAGGACCCTGGGATCATGACCTGAGCCGAAGGCAGACGCTTAACCATCTGAGCCACCCAGGCGCCCCAATACCAGTGAGTTTTGAATAGCTTTCTCTTCTCCCGGTGCAGAAAATGGAAGGTTGACTTCATTTGCATTCACACATTTTTGTCCTTCGAATTTGAAAGACGTAATTGCTCTCTGGTTATGCAAACATGGCTGATTTTGACCTGTCCAAAATGAATAAGTCACCCCTTGAAAAGTGTTTGGGGAACCTGAAGAGATCAACCACATCTGTTTTACTCTCATGACTAAGTCTCCTCAGCTAAAACAAAGTAAGAACATTATGCAATTATTTAGAGGAAATTTGGGACCTTTGGGACAGTCAATCATAGAATTCAGGCAAAAGTGGATATGGGGCCCTGGCACTTGCAGATAATTGTGCAACCTTCAGCTGTGTGAGCCGGTTCTAGAAGAGCTTGCACCTTCGATTTGCCCCTTTTCTCCCATTCTGCTTCACTTTGTGCCTCTTGATTAGCAATAAAATGAATAAATCACACACAGACCCTGTCTTGGCTCTTGTGAGATATGCTAAGAGAAATGAATACGAAAACTGTAAAATACCAAACTAAAGGTGTCCTCCCCAGCCTCATTTCTCATTTAAAAAAGAAAGACTAGAGAAAGACTCGTTCAGCAAACATGAGCTTCGAAACTAAGGCTCAGCCCAGATGTTATTAAGTATAAATATTTATAAGACCCATAAAGATCCTGGCTAAGCTCAATTTTGCCTTAATGTGGCAAATGTTTCAAATTCGGCTCTTGCACTGTTTGAAGCCTTTAGAAGGCAGGATACAGTAGAAAACGCATTACTGCTGGTGAGAGCAGGGAAGTTTCTCTTTTATGTTTTATGACCAGTTTTTCATTGGGGGGTATTGCTTTTCTCAGGAATCACTTCTCGAAGCCTGTCTTTTCCAAGAAGCCAGAAGAAGGTATGTTTGCTGTGGTCATGAATTCAAGGGGGTACTGAGTAAGTCCCCCACATGGTGAAACGTGCATCCTCGATGTGAATGGGTGGAGGAAAGCCAGGTTCTCTTTGTTCTTTCCCTGTTTTGGTTATCATGAAACATACAGCAAGATCCTAAAAGTCTCAGTGTAGTCATCCATTCAGTGGGTATGCGACTATTATAAGAAGTAGCACACTATTCTCTCATGCTTTTAAACCTTTAATTTGGCTAATTAGTGCTTGCTTTTCCAAAGAGAAATGTTTAGCCACACTATGAAAACAACTGCTTTGACTTTTAGAGGCTTAAGTGAAAGAACCGCGGGCATACAAGCTGGGATTCTGTGATGAAACGGTTCTAACTATATGATGGTTGGAGCTCCAGATTCTTGAACGGGGCTCGATGTATGAAGTCATTATTATTTTTCATCCATGGTGTTATGGTAAGAAAAATCCTCTGTCCACATGTCTTGTCCACCCATGAACCATGCAATGCCTAGCGATCTAAAACCCCTTTGGTTAAACACATCATGTTAAGATAACACATACCCACCTGCTGCAAAAAGATTTATTAATAAATAGGATGATTCATCTGTGTATGGGGATAAAAAGAACCTTGAGTTTCACCCTTAGGATAAGTCCTAATCTGTGAAATAATTCCTGTTTCGTTGGGAAAGTCTTGAGGCTCTTTCAGCCAACTGGCAGCAGCCTGGGTCTGGCCCCTATCTGTCCACTGTGGCGATGGGAGGCCTTCCTGTTGCTGAGAGCTCAGGAATGGAGGCCCGTGGCCCTTCCCCAGCACCTGGCTTCCACGGTTTTAGCAAGTTCTCCAGGCATATCCATGCCGGCCCCACCCGGTTCCCTACCCCCATTCTCACCCACCGCTCAGCCCTTTTTGGCTCCTGAACTTGACAATTGATGTTGACCCTGGGTGCACTGATCTCTTCAGTGGAGGCCTTCATCTGCTGGACACATCTGGCAAATACTCCGTGGTGCTTACCTGGATTCCCTGATTAATGTAGATGTAAAGATTTTATCAAGGCTCCTGGCGGCTAGACTTCAAGATGTAATCACAAAATCAATCCACATAGACTAACTGGGCAGAGACTCACTAAGAAGACATCCCACAATGTCAGGCACTTAATTAAGGCACTCTGGCTCCTCTGCCCCAGATTGATTCTTTTCTTTGCCTAACAGGTGATGCTGCTCCTCTAGGTGGATGCCCCACCCCCGACCTGGAGACCACCCTGCTTTCAGAGCCCTGCAGTTCATAGGACGACCACCAGGGGGCACCTGTGCATCATCCCACTCCCCAGGGAATGGACCAGCGAGGACCAGCAAGATCCCTCTTGCAGTTGCAGCCGCCCAGCCAACTTCAAGAGGCAGCTCACAAGGATCTGTAACATCTGCTCTGCTGCATTTTGTTTGCTGAGCTCCATGATTCTTCCCTTAGCTTCAAGCATCTACTGAGGATAAGCAGAGGCTCCTCTCTTCCCCTCATTTTCCCCTCCCACTCTTGCACCTGAGTGGACAGTAGGGCAGAGGGATCCCCCCACCCCCGGGTGCTCAGCCTGCTGCTCTGGGCTTAGCATCTGGGAACACCGGCCAAGTTGGCTGGCTTGATATCGACGTTTCCCATTGGAAATTCAAAGACTTCAGACATAGAGGTTATTAACAATGTAAGCACCTTGTGAAAAGTAGCACAGATCAGAGATTATCAATTTACTGCCGCTTGACAATCCTGAGCTCATTCTGTGCAGCTATTGCCTGGCCTTGATTCATCAGGCTCATCTGGCGTGATTTTAGCACATTATCATTTAATTCCGCAAACATTTGCCAGGCATTGTGCTGGGGATATACTTGTCATGCTCCAGTAATTTACAGAGTCGTGAGGGAAGAAAGTCAAGTCAACAGGCCATTATAAAACAGGGCATTCTGGCAAGAACTAAGGGGAAAGGGCTTCCAAAATAACGCACTGTCCGACTCAGTCCTGGAGGATGAGTCACCTCACCAGTCCTCTGTGGCATCTGAGTAGCCCTGGGCCAGAACCATCAATAGCGGCTCTAGGGCCTGAGCGCCTGGCTATAGAAGAGCAATTCTATTCCCCCGTAGCAGCAAGGGGCAGGAAGCCTCCAGAGAAGTTCAGGCTTTCATTTATTCATTCAGCCTTTACCAGAGTACCTACTACATGCCAGACAGCAAAACCAGTCCAAAATAAACCAGGCTGGGCAGCACTCTTCATCACATAGGGAGGCTACTCACCCGGTGGTGCCCACATTCGGCACCAAAATCTTGAGTCCAATAATCAAGTAGAATCCACCCAGTCCTCGCCTGAGGGCCAAAGCATCCTGTTCTTCCTCTCGGGGTCCAGGCCATTGGCCATCCTGGGGGATTGTCTCTGCTGTAGCCAGAATGCGTCTCATCCACAATTCAGTGGTCTAAGAAATACAAAATTTTAAATGTTTTCCATAACTTTATTTCTATTTCAAGTTCCTGTTTCACCTGAGGGTCAGAATCAGGTTTTCCATTTATTCTGGATTTCCTCTCCCCACTTTTCCCAGAGTGGTGTTGACGTTCCATGAACTTGGTTATATTGAGGCAGGAGAGTGGGGGGGGGGGGTTAGTTCTTGAGTCATCTGTCTGGTCTGAGGTGTCAGCTGAGTCTGTCCACACAGCCCCTCAAGTAGAGGCTCTTTTCACCAAGGCGAGACATTGAAATAAGTTCTTTCCGCTGGTCCCATGGGGCCCAGACCCGCCAGCAAACTCTCTCTGCCGTCTTGTCTTTTAAGACTCTGTTCTGGAAAACTATCAGGGTATCCTCTGAGGTAGCCACCCTGGGACTCCATTCTCATTCCTGGGGAGCATTTTTTTTTTTTTAGAAGCTAGAGGGGAAATCCTTTTTCATTCTTGAGATTTTTCTCTCAGAGAGATTTCCTGTACCTTCAGGTCTGCTTTGGAGGCACGGAACAATACCCTTATGGGGTTAGGCTTTGGAAAACCAAGGTAGGAGGCAGGTCTCGCTTGTACGTTATAATTTTTTTAAGAAAGTGCTTTATTTCAACTTTATTTTCATTTTCTGTTGAAGAGACTCGAACGGTTCCTACCCTTCCAGTGGCCTGAGCAGTGGGAGTCGCAGACCAGGCTTCCTGGCAGGCCGAACGCTGCAGGCTGCAGCAGTGGACAGGCCCAGAGGGCACCTGCGCCGTCGGACCAGTCTGTGACCTTGGGTTGAGTAGCAGTAAACCCGGGAGCTGGAACAGTCCATTCGCCCTGAAATTCCTCCTTGGTCCTGGCCTTCTCAGCAGCCGCCTGCTCTTCCTTCTCCACCACTTCAGGATCTCCGCGGAAGTAGACATCAGGCATGACCACCCACGGGTGTTCAAAGGAGACAATGCCAGGCATGGCACTAAACTTCCCGGCCGGCACCCAGCGCACCAGATCTGCTGAGCGAGCTCCCTGATGTTGCAAGGGATGGCAGGGTCTGCATTGCACAGAGGAGAGTCCGTATCATAGAGAGCAGTGGTAGGCAGGTTAACATACGGCGTCTGTGCTGAGAGGCTGGAGGACAGCCCTGGGATCGGTAGCCACCAGAAGTCTCGGCTCCTTAAAGGCGAGATCTCTTTAGTGAGGGTTCCGGGAGTGAAGCGGCCAGCGGTAGGAGTGGATCCAGTGGCAGCAGCGAAGTTCAGCACCGCCCCCTGGCCAGTAGTCCTGGAGGATGTGACAACTGACATCAGCCGGGTTTTCCATGACAACAGTAGCTCAAGCTACAAGCAGAAACTTCTCCCAGGTTCTCTTCCTATTTGTGACATAGATGCCATCACTTTTCCTTTTGTAGATGTACTGATCTGTTTGGAGGTCAAGGTTGGTGCCACTGAAGTGGGACATCCTCCCCTTTCATTGCAGGACATCAAGGGCTCCAGACATTGTGAAAGGATCCCTTTACCCAGAATAACACTGTATGGACTCCTCTCTGGGTATTGCAAAGAGGTGCCTTCTGCAGCTTGTGGCTGAGCCACCTCCTTGGCCCTTAGGCAATGCAGAAGGAGGGGACACAGGGGAAGAAGGAGGGTTACCAGGAGAGAGATGCTAAAAGTCAGTTAATGTCTCTCCTAAAGTATCAAAGATGTTATTCTACCACATCAAGGCATTCTTCGTTTCTAATCCCTGCCTAGACCAAGTTCCAAGTTCATGTTAAGAATAGTCTTTCATCTACCCGCTCTGTGTGGCTTCAGTGCGTTCTACAAAAAGGTTGTCTCCAGATTTATTTCTGCTCCTCCAACCCTGTACCTGTCTCTCTAAGGGTAAGTCTCCCAGCACCGAGGCAAGCAGAGGCGTGGATATAATATAGCTTGATGGAAAAGCCTCAGAGCCATAGAAATTTGGGCCAACCAGATCCCCCATGAGCCCCAGCTCCCCCACACTTCTCTGGGTAAATCAACCACCACACATCTCTAGGCTACAGTCACTTGGGAACGTCACTAGGCAACTATCTCACCACATACCCCCTCCCCCACAATAAAGAGAACTGACTAGTAGCAAACCATAAGAGACTCTTAAGAATAGAGAACAAACTGAGGGTTGATGGAGGGAGGTGGGTGGGGGATGGGCTAGATGGGTGATGGGCATTTAGGAGGGCACTTGTGATGAGCACTGGGTGTTGTATGTAAGTAATGAATCACCGAATTCTATTCCAGAAACCAATATTGCACTGTATGTTCACTAACTAGAATTTAAATAAAAATTTGAAAAACACAAAAACAAAACAAAAGAGTTGACTAGGCTCTGGAAAAAACAAAGATCAAAGCCACAGACAGGCATGCCCTCAAAGAGCTTATAGTATAGGAGTATAGGAGGAAAGGACACACAACATGTGTTTGAGGTAAGAAAAGGAGTTCAGGCGTGAACATGCACTGTTTGAGTTGATTGGCAGAAATTTCTGGAACTAAGGATGGAACCAGTAAGATATAGATGATAATTCAACACTGATAGGGGACAAGATCATTACAACAAGAAGAGCTGCTATATTGAACACTCTATGTCCCAGGCCATGTGATATCCTAATGTCTTCACATGCATCTTCTCTTTTAATGAGGTTGCTATTATTATTATTATTATTATTATTATTATTATCCCAATCAAAAGTTAAAGAACTTGTCCAAGGCCTTGGAGCTGATAGGTGGGGATGATGGGGGTCAAGGTCAAGTTGAAGGGCTCCGAATCCATGCTCCTAACCAGGATGCTGCACGTCTTGACCAGACCCTTCTGTGTCTCCACCATTCTGTTGTGAGCAATTGTGAGAAGCAGCGCCATCATTTGTCTCTCGGATTTTCCCCACAGCACCATGCACACCTGGCCTCCACTTAGTGTCATTGACCGACTGACTTTTTAAGTCTCCTCCTTTGTGAGGTGGCTGTGAAATGTTATCTGAGACCTTGAACTTCATTCCACAAACTTGCATTGCATATCTAAAGCAGGCAGGTGTGAGGGTGGGATTCAAAGATAAGTAAGACAGGATCCCTAGCCTCAGGAAATCTCTGATTTGTGTGCAAGGAGGAGGGAGAGCGAGGAGTAGAAAAACAGCTCAAACCAGCCCCGTGCCCGTGCCCCGGTACAGGCCCTGGGGATCTTCAGGGTTCCAAGCCAGCTCGCAGAGACACTATGACGTCACCCCGTGAGCAGCCTCGGGAGCCTTGGCTCAGGACTGACACAGGCACAGCGGGTCCTGACGATGTTTTCACTTTTCTTTTAAATCAGAAAAACAATGAATAATAGTAATGAACTCAGCCTGGATTATGCTTATCTTATGCCAACACGGCCATTTACAACTTTTTATTTATCTATTTAATTATTTATTTATTTGTTTACTAATTTGTTTATTTCCTTACTTGGTTGCTTACTGACTTACTTATATGGAGGTAGGAGCTCATGAAAGCAGAAGTGTCCAGGGCCCGTGAAAGTCATGGCTCCACTGTGGCCAAATTAGACGCTCAACGTATACTGGATTTTATAGGTACTGGATTTTATAAGGTACCAAAAATTGTCATTGGCTCTGAAACTTGGGGTAGTGTTTTATCATTGAACATTAACATCTCAAGGCCCAAAGTTGAGAGGAAAACAACCTTCGAACCATGATATTTTGTCCGTATTAGACCAGGGGAAAAAAAGAAAGAAAGATCTAAACACCAGCATCCCCCTTCTTGGACCCCAAGTAGCATCCCTGTGTGTCCCAAACCCTAGAATTACTCAGAATCGATTGCTAAGAACGGGGCCTGATCTCTCTCCCTGCTGTAAGTGAGGAGGCAAAGTGCCAAGAGCAAAAGCTACATTCTGGAAACACGTATGGAGCCTACGCATGCTACTGGTGATTGAGAAAGGAAAGCCGCACCATCCCACCTGCTTCAATTCTGCTGCTCATCAGTGGGCACAGGAGGCCCTGCTGGCTACCGGCTGGGGAGTCAGACTCAGAGGGGGCACCAGAGCTGGAGTCCAGAGCCCTGGGTGGTCAGGAGGAGGTGCTTGTGGAGAGGGGAATGCCGGGCCACTGGTACCAGGGCTGGCAAGAAAGGCAGGGTGCTCAGTGCAACCCCGAGAGCAGGGGCTAGCCTAGAGAGGGCCTGTTCCCCAAGGCCCTCAAGGAATGGCCCTGGGTGTTAAGCTTCTTTCAAAGCACCCCGAGGACTTGCTGGAATCAGGGTGAGGGCAGTTAGTCAACATCTGTGAAGGGTAAGATGAGACAGTGACTCATGCTTGCAAATGCTGACCCATTATACCTCATACCTGAGGCGCAAAGTGACATTTCTCGCCCTTTCCCCAAATAAATCTTCCCTGCTCTGCATTCTCTGAGGACCTCAAGGCCTGTCAAGGACTTGGCCCTGAGTTCACTGAAACCACAGTAGATTGCCAAGTTTTGCAGATGTTTGCACTGACTGCTTTATGTTTTGCAATATTCTAGAGCTGTCCCCAAGTGATGTTCATCCATTCACCACGTTAACGCTTAATAAGAATGGCCTGCAAAGGGTGAGAACTCCAAAAGATGAGGAGAGGAACCACCACCTCCAATGGGGGTGGATGAGCAAAATAAATAAATAAATACGGTGTGGTTCCCAACGGCTTGAAGTGCAGAAAAGGGAACTTGAGCAGCAGTTCCTAGGAAAAGAAAAGAGGACAACGGTGTTTATGGACACATGGGCGTGTTTCTTTCTCTCAGAAGTGCTGTGAGCCCCCACCTGGGCTGGGAATGCTCCTGCTGACCCCAAGCGGAGTGCAGTTGACAATACGGATGAGCTAGCCACAGATGAGCTGCGCCTGAGCTCGACAAGGTGGGCTCTTACGGAACCATGGATCAATTCGATAGCCAAGGAGGGGTTAGTACCCAGGGCAAGAAGGGTTTGGTTAACTCTGAAGGAAGCCGAATGATCCCAAAGCTCCAAAACTTGAATTACAATTCCTACTTTTTTAACCTGCTTTTATCGATAGCATCTCGTTTAATGCTGGAAAAATCCTGTGGGCATCCGTATGAGTATCTCTATAGAAAGGCAGAGAGTTAAAGGGTTTCCTAAAGGTCAACCGACAAGTTAGCAGCAGATCCAGGATTAAAGGACCGGTCTCTATTCCTTCCCAGCATTTCGTGTGACGTGTAAAACGCAACGTATGCTTTATGGCTGTGATGCGCTGAATCGCTCACACACAGTGTCTCCAATCCTCCCCTTGACGCTGCGGGAGTGGTATGATTACCTTCATTAAAAGATGGCAAAATTAACGCTCAGGGAGAGATTACACAACAGACCTGAGGTCACAACCGATTCAATAAAAATATGAGGCCTCCGTCTTGTGCTAAGCCTGGGGTTTCTCAGATATTAAGCAAAGCAAGGATAATTGAGAAGAAAGAATTACTAAAAGTCCTCAGCCAAAGTAAGCTGTATTTGAAAGACTTTTTTTTTTAAGGCAAAATAATCATTTGGTGCACTGTGGGGTTTTTTTGTGTGTGTGTGTGTGTGCTAACAGGCTGAATTCCATGTAGGAATGGGAGAAGAGCTGTAATTGCTTGGAAGGATTGCAGATGTACCCAGACTCATTTTATTAATTAAGCAGGCCTGGATGCTAATTCAGTTGCTATGCACCAGAGCTCCCGGGAAATGCATGCAGAGGCGGAACCTTTAAGGAGATTTATATACAATGCAGGTGGGAATTTTAGAGATGAGAGGAGGAATGTGGTTGCACAACCGTGCTATGCTAAGCACAGAATCCAGTTTCTTAATAGCATCCGTGGCCTGTGCCAGCCCCAGCTCCACACCAGCTGGAGGACATGAGGAGGGATCTGGACAATTATAACAGGAAATATAATAGTAATCATCACAGTAAGGAAGCATTTAAAAAAAACCCAATTCTGGACCTACCCTCTTTGTAGGAAACCCAGCCTGCCTCAGTTTCCCCCCAGCTGGTGATGGGGCCAGACTTGCTGTCTCCCGGTGGATACCAGCCTCCTGCTGCCCCAGGCGCCACCCCCCCACCTCCCCCTGCCCTGTGGCAGCTTCCGTCTCTGAGCCACCAAGCTGCTGAGGCTGCAGAGGCCTGACATGGCCCTCCAGCTGGAGGCTGCCCCGGCTGACCCCGGGCTGTCCTGTCCCTGTCCCCGCTCCAGAGACTGGCCTCAGGGGCAATCTTGGTCTTTAACACGTGACCTCCTCTGTTCCAGAGGTCACAGAAGACTGCACCCAGAGCTCTCCCGTCTTAACGGAGATTTTAATGAAACAGCTCTCCTATTTATTTGTGTTGCTGCCTCCATTGCCCGGGGCCGTGGCACCAGGCCTGGAGCAGGGGGGCTGAGGTTTGGGGGTGGGGCTCAGCAGGGACAGCGCACTTGCTGTCCAGTCGCTTAGCTCCCGGCCCTGACCCGCCATCCCACGTCAATTCTTTATCTTCCCCTCTGTTTCTCTCGGGCATGTCTGAATCGTGGGGTGAATACAGTTTAGCTTGTACCCTGACACTCACTAAAGCTAAACAGGCTTCCCCCCAATGTGGGAGATTCCACCAGAAGGAGAACAAAGGTCAATGCGGTCATGTGGAATCTGATTAACACAAAGCTGCAGAAACACACTCCAGGATTAAATGCTTTCCCCAGACACCCCCGCCCCTTGGGCAGCAGGGGCTGTTCTCAATGTGGCGGAATACGGCTCAATGTGCTTTGCTTGCCCAGCGGGGTGGGTTTAGCACCCACATTCAAGCTGGGTTCTCCTACTGTTATTTGAAAATGATATATATTTGAGAATGACACTATCGCTTGAATTTAAAGGAGAGGGATTTAAAAGAAGTTTATTACATTGGGATAAAGAAGAAAATGTTGCTCTTTAAAAAATCAGGATTACTAAGGCATAATGTACATACCTCCTCTTCAGTGTATAGTTGAGTGACAAATACACACGGTAGGGTATTAACCACAATCACGTTTCCACTCCTTCCCCCCAGAAAGTTCCCTGTGTCCCTTGGCACACCCACAGCCTACACCCCAGCCCCCCACAACCATCAATCTGTTTTCTGTCCTTATAGCCTTACCTTTCCTAGGGTGTCATTTAAATGGAATCATACACTGTATATAGTGTTTTGTGTCTGGTTTATTTCATCTAGCACAATGCCTTTGAGATTCCTCCACATTGCTCTCTGTACCAGCATTTCATTCCTTTTTACTGTGGAGCAGTATCCCTTATATGGATGCGCTGCAATTTGTATGTACATTCACCAGTAGATGAGTATTTCGGTTGTTTCCGGTTTTTAGCTGCTATGAACATTTGTTTACAAGTCTTTGTGAAAACATATGTTTTCATTTATTTGGGGTAAATACCGAAAAGTGGGATTGCTGGGCGGTTTGGCAAGTATATATAGAAGATCTTTTGAAGCCGAGGGGAGTTTAAGAATGTTGCTCATGTAGCTTACACAGGGAGTAACATATCAAGGTGATGGATTTTAAGAAAAATTAGCTCAGCTCTGAGCTCTGTCCTCAGAGTCCATTTACTGCTTTGTTGGTCTGGACACAGGGATGGGGCAGGTATCTTTCATTATTGGGGGGGCTCCACCACTTATCGATGGCATGACCTTGGGCAAGTACTGAAGTTCATGGTGCTTTTGTTTTCTTTGCTTTAAAATGAGCCACACGGGCACCTGGGTGGCTCAGTTGGTTAAGCGACTGCCTTCGGCTCAGGTCACGATCCCAGAGTCCTGGGATCGAGTCCCACATCGGGCTCCCGGCTCGGCGGGGAGCCTGCTTCTCCCTCTGACCCTATCCCCTCTCATGCTGTTTCTCTCTCTCTCTCTCTCTCAAATAAATAAATAAATAAAATCTTAAAAAATAAATAAATAAATAAATAAATAAAATGAGCCACAGCATTGTGCCTACTTCACAGAGACATGTGAGGATTTTTTAAAGTATACAAGTAAAGAGTGTAATACAACGGCTCGCACCCAGCAAGGACTCAATAAACACCACCTATTTAAAGTCTAGGGGGAAATCAGAACTAGAATTTAAACTGAAAGAGATCATAGCAGAGATCATTTGGCTTCCACAGAAGCTCTGGTACTTTGCATCAGATATGCTCACCAGATACCATGAAGAACACATTCATGTGTTCAACGCATATTGAGGGCCTGTTGAGTGTCAGGTAAGACAGGCCCAGTTCCCATCCTTCGTATGGGGTTTACAGTTTGGTCGGAGAGGCAGGTGGCATGAAGGGTACGTCTTGTGTGTCATGGCGAACTTGAATGAGCGCAACAAAAGCAGAGAGGACAGGGGAGAGTGTATACAGTCCAGGTCTCCCAGCAGCCCCCCCGCCACCAGCCCCAGGGCGCTAAGATACCCCTTTACCCCTTTAGTTTCTTTTTTTTTTTTAAGATTTTATTTATTTATTTGAGAGAGAGAGAACAAGAGAGAGAGCACATGAGAGGGAGGAGGGTCAGAGGGAGAAGCAGACTCCCTGCTGAGCAGGGAGCCCGATGCGGGACTCGATCCCGGGACTCCAGGATCATGACTTACTCGATCCCAGGACTCCAGGATCCTGACCTGAGCCCAAGGCAGCTGCTTAACCGACTGAGCCACCCAGGCGCTCCCCCTTTACAGTTTCTGACCTCAGCTCAGTGATTGCCTGCACTTAAGAGGAAGGGAAAAGCAGCCCCTCCTGATCTCCTTCACTCATTTCCCCCCTATTCATTATTCATCAGCAAACACTTGCCTGATGCCTTTTAGAATCAGGCTGCTGTCCTGGGTGCCGAGGCCACGTGCACACGGGAGTAAGACAAGCTTCTCCTGCTGGGGGGTTTCCAACAAAGTCAAGGATGAGACCAGGATGTATACACAGTGACAGCCCCTCTCCCTGCTTGCAACTGCTCCACGAAGAGGATCATGCAACTTTGATGAGTCCATGGGAGACGAAGCTGAGCACCATTTCCGCTGGCCCAGATTTAGCAACAGGATGATGCCGCAGGGACTAAAGGCACAGACTCGCTGCTTTGGCTGAATGGGACCCATAGACGTGGGGGGGGGGTCTTCTCCTTGGGGGCCCGAGGGATAAGTTAAAGCCCCCTGAGGAGGAGGTGGTGGAGCAACGCAGGACCCACCATCAGTCCCCTCTCTGAAGCCAGATGGTGCTCGCCAGAGACTTCCAGAGGAAACTGAGTGTTAACATGCAGCAGGGCTGCTGTGGAGACGTGGAACATGTCTTGGAAAATACCAACTGTTTCAGAAAATTGGAAAAGCACTAACATGCTGAGAAGCCAATCCTGGATATGCAGGAACCAGGACCTGTGTGGGAGTCTCAGGGACTAACAGATTGGCCCTTCTCGTGGGTCTCAGCCAGGTCCAGCCCAAGGCGGCGACTGGCCAAGCAGTAGAGTTAATGCCACCTATGTGTTCCCCTTTTGTCCTTACCTAAGCTTTCAGGTGCACCCACTGAATGCCTTCTGAGTGCTAGGCACAATGCTCAGTCCTATGGGTAGGTATGGGTTGCATTGGCTTCTCAACAACTCAATTCCTTTGGTACTTGTTCCTTCCCCCGACCCCCGAATCATGTGCTGCTGTGGAGCTATCCATCACAGGTTCACACCCTCCTAGTCAAGAGATAGCCATGACATCCAGGCACCACCATTCTACCCCTTTCTCTGGTGGTCAAGATTGGTCTTGGGGTGGTCATATGACCTGAGCTGGACCCGTTAGAAACTTTTTTGCAGCCCAGGTGTGAAAGCTTTGTGGCGAACTATGGTACTGAACTACATATCTTAGAATTTCCTTTCCAGTATGTTTTCAGACAGGGCGGGCTATAAGAGATATTCTTTTGGGAGATGTGGAAGACAGAAGGGAAGCAGTAGCCATTTTGTAAGATATACATACCTTCTCCCAGTTATTCGCTCAGACACTAATTTAGGTGCTGCTGTAAAGGAATTTTGCAGGTGTAATTAAAGCCCCTGATCAGTTGACTTGAGGTTAGGGACATTATCCTGGGTTGGCCTAACTTAATCAGCTGGGAGTCCTTAAAAGAAGGCTTAGGCCTTCCCTAGACAGTGGCTTGCACTCATGCCTGTGGGTCCAGCCTGCTTCTGAATTGCCCCCTCTACAGGCCTGCTCTCTGGATTTCTTATGTGCTTGGCCAGCCAATTCCTCACGATAGATCTCTAGGGGTTTGTATGTGTGCGCGAGCGTGTGTGTGTGTGTGTGTGTGTGTGTGTGTCCTATTGCTTCTGCTTCCCTGATTGAACCCTGACCAGTACAACAAAAGACAGGGTTTTATGTTTGGGTTATTACTGTGGTCTGCTAGCTGTCCCATGCATCCATTTTCTTCTCTTGTTATACTAGGACTTCTGATTTGCAGCTAGGCTCACAGTCACCCTGAGGTTCAAAAGTCAAAAGGTAAGTATTGACCCAAGAGAAGTACACTGATATTTGTAGCAGCTTTTTAAAAATTATTATTATAGCTAAGAACTAGAAAAAACCCAATTGTGCATCAGGTAGTAAATGGATAAGTGGACCACGTACGTCCATATAATGGGGTATTAATAGGAACAACTATCATTCACAAAGCAACATGGATGAATCTCAAAAGCATTCAAAAGCTAAGTGAAAGAAACCAGTCACAAAGGCCACTATTTGCAAATCATATATCTGATAAGAAAATTGCATCCAGAATATCTACATAACTCTTACAAAGCAAAAATAAAGACATGGAACCTAATGGAAAAGTAGGTCCAGCAAAATCTGAATAGGGATATCTCCAAAGAAGATATGTAAGTGCCAATAAGCACATGAAAAGATGATCAACATCAAGAGTCATTAGAAAATGCAACTTAAAACCACAATGAGATACTATATTACCCCCACTAGGATGGCTAAAATAAAAAGACAGACAATTAGAAGTGTTGACAAGGATGCTGAGGAAATGAGTACCTTCCCCAAGGCAGAAAGAAGAAATGGAGTTATTAACAGAGATAGGGAGCAGAGGTAGGAGATCCTTTATACTTCAGAAGAGGAGCGACTCTGGAAGAGAAGTCCACAGGCAGCTGCTTCAGGTGCTGCTAAGTGGTCAAGGAGGATCCAGACAAATAAAGAGGGGCATGAACAAAGCAGGTCTTTCATGTCCCCCAAGATAGCCCCACTGGTTACCCCACACCACTGTGACTTGCAGGCTTGGATAGAGGGGTGGGAAGAAGAGCTTGAAGAAGTCACAGGAGTGAGGCAAGCTCTTTAGGAAGACCTGGATGTATTTCTGGGTACAAAGGACTCCCCCAGCGAGTGCAGTGCTGTGGGAGGAAGCTGAGAGCCCAGGAGGATGAGGAGTAGGGCCCATGGTCCTTTCCCCAAGCTACAACCCTTTCTCCTCTTTCTCCAGTCAGAATGAATAACAGACATCTTTGCTCAGGATATTAGAAAACTTAGTTTCTCAGGCTAAAAGCCCTTTGGTGTGATAATAATAATTGTAACTGATTTATTGGGGGCATAACTCATTGGATATAAGCATGAAATGGTTTTATTCTTTCTAAATAACTGGCCCTTGATAAAGTCCATGTTGGACTCTCCTTTCTAACTAAGGACCAGGTGCTCTCATCACACCGATTTGACCAATCCCATTAGTTTCCATCATTCTTGGTTACTCAAATAGCTCAACTAGTTGGCATCTAAAACTCAGTCTTTATCGTGAAAATGTCTTCATTCTTGAACTGGGGCTATCACGGCTTTGAGAGGAGGAGGCGGTGTGCTCTGGCTCTGAGACTCTTCCCTTCCAGTAAGAGCTGGCTTCCCCACGGTTGGGCGGGAAGGAGGCAGAGTCTTTGCTGGTGATCCTCGCGGAGGTACGTGCCCCTGACCTTGAGTGGCTCAGTCTGGTTCCGTGTGCTCTGCGGGCGGCCTCATGTGAGGTGGTTACCTCCGCATAGCCAGTGTGGGGGCTTTCCTTGGGTGCTGTTTCACCTCCACTCCTGAAAATAGTTCAGCTCCACTAGCACTGCCTATCTGCCACCCATTCTCCAGATGTGATGCCTCATTGACCTTGAAACGTCCCTGGCTATCACGCCTTTAGTAAACGCTGTGCTCCTTCATGGCCATAGACACCGCTGGGCTCCTCCTCCCTAACCTAGGACGGCCATGAATGTTCACTTAGTAACCCAGGTGGGGCTCCCTAAGAAGCAGTGGTGCTAGATAAAATATGCCAAATATTCTAGAAAGTTATTCATTGTTCTTCTGAAATTCAAACTGACCTGGGCATCCTGCGGCTTTACCTGCTAAATCTGGCAACTGAAGTAGAAACAAACCCTGAGCTGAAGACTTGTATGCAGAAAGTTCAGGAAGGAGTGCCCTGGGATAGACGCCTGTGGGGGAGTGAAGCCAGCAGAAGTGGGCAAAGAAAGAAGTTGAACTGAGATGCAGTCAGAACAAAGACCTCAACCCGCCCTCCAGGGAGCTCTGGAGCTGGGTAGATCCTTCAGAATTGCCCCACATTGAGGGGAAGGTGGCTGGGGCTTTATACTCCCCAGATGACCCATCACTAGATGAGGGCTGCCCCGGGAAGGTGTGACCTTGGGCAGCGCAGTGCTCTTCAGCAAGGTCCAATCCGGCATGAGGGGCTCAGCTGAGGGCTGTAAGCCGCCAGCCAATCCAGCATATAGAAGTTACGCCTCTCTCTCTCTCTCTCTCTCTCTCTCTCTCTCTCTCGTGGAAACCAGGTGTCATTGGAACTCACCATACAGAGGTTTCACCTCCATCAACAGCAGCTAGTGGCAGAAGAATTTGAATCGTCCTGAGGGCAGAGGGCAAGAAGCCAAGGCAAGAAAAAGCTGCACTGCCGCAGACTGGACTATTTGGTGAGGGAACCAGTGATTTTGTTTGGGCCCGACACCCTTACCAGGCATATCGTGGGCATAAAATGCGCACAACTGAGTTTAAAAGCTTTAGGACCTCTTCAGATTTAACAGTGGGGCTCCGTGAGCATCCTTTCCCTTTAACAGAGCTGTGTGCGGGGCTCACATTCGGGGAGCGCGGCCCTAAGGCGCGGTGGGCGCTGCACCCCATCCTGCGCCCCGGCCCCCCACGCCCTGCCCCACCCGCTCGCTCTTTCCCACGGTCCCCGCGGGCAGGGGCTGACTTCTGACACACCGGACACTACTTTGGCTGCCTTCAGCGAAGGTCTCCGAGGCGCGGCCGCCCCCACTGGTGTCCTGGAACGCCCCGCTCCGCTTCCTACACCCCTGCTGGCTCGGCAGATTCAGGCACTCACACCCACAGCCGCACCCAGGCCTTGTCATCACCGGGCTGCCCTCGCAGACACCCCGCACTCCCTCATCCCACTCGCTGGCCACAAACCCTGTTTTTCCAGTTCCCTCCCTTCCTCCCTTCCCCGGGCTGCTCTCCCAGCCAGGCAGGCTGCGCCGGGTCCCTCCCTACACCACAACCCCGCACCTCAGCCGCTCTCGCATCAGCGTCCGGACCCCTTTCCCTCCATCCCGCCCACCCGGGCATCGCACCTGGGGCTGTTGGAGCAGTGCCCACGAGATGGCGCTGCAGAGTCAGAGCCTCCGGGTTGGCTGTTCTCCCAAAGCCACTCAGGGGCCCTCTTCCTCCAGACAGTTCCCCCTCACTCCCCCAAGAACGTCCCAATTCCTCCTGCCCGCCCCTCTCCCTCCTTCCGGCAGGTGACCCCACCTGCTTCCTCACAGAAGGTGAGGAGGCCTTCAAAGGAGATCGCCTCAGCTTTCTGCTGCTTCCTCAAGCCCACGGGCTTAGACACACCTCTCCGTTCTCCCCTCTTTGCCCTCCTCTCGGGGGAAGATGCAGCCCTCTCTGTCGGAGAGTCCTCTTCCATCTGGACTCCCAATGCTCTCTCCTCCCATATCTTTAGTCTCCTGCTACAATGGTTTCCTCTCTTACCAAATCACTTCCTTCTGCTGTCTCTCTCTGTTCTGATGTATAAATATACTCAAGATCCTACAGGACTTTAAGAGAAATTACCAACTGGTCCTAAGCTTTCGGGAAGTATCACCAGGTCCCTGTCTTGCTGGCACTTAGATTACCTGAGAATGAGCTATGGGTAAAGTTTCCATTTCCACATGCCCCACCTACAATCCAGGTCTCAGGAATACGCCTCCTGCCTCAACCACCTCCCTGCAATGCCTACATCGAGACCCGTTTCAGTCTTAACTGGACATCAGTTCTTGGCTCTGGTGACTGTTCTCTCCATGACACCTGGCAACCCCCTGAGGGCAAACAAGACTAAACTTTGAGTTTCTTAAGCAGTATTCTTATATTGTGAGTTTGCATCTCAGCCCTCATTAGCAGTGTTTGTACATGCCTTTATTCTTTCCCTCACCGGCTTATCCAGCCACGAACCAGAGCTGAGTGTCTCCAGGGCCAGGACTGTGCTCAGCATGGCCTGGAGTGGCATGGGGGATGGGGAGGGACTGCTAATGGGTACAGGGTTTCTTTTCAGGGTAATGAACATATTTTGAAATTGGATTGAAGTGATGCTTGCACAAACCTATACATCTACTGAAAAACATTGCATTGTGCAGTGTGTGAATTATATCTCAATTTTTAAATTGGCTTACCTGCGTTTTAATTTTTGAGTTGTAAGAGTTATTTGTATATTCTGAATACAAGTTCCTTTATCAGATGTGTGATTTGATAATACCTTTTCCCATTCTGTAGGTTGTCTTTTTACTTTCTTGATGGGATCGTTTGCAGCTCTAAATGTTTGAGTTTTGATGTCATCTTCAGTTATCTATATTTCTGCTTATTTATTTATTGTCGCCTGTGCTTTCCATGTCTGGAAAACCATTGCCTAATCCAAGGTCGTGAAGATTTACTCCAAAGTTTTCTTTTAAGGTTTTCTAGTTGTAGTTGCCTTTCCACTGAGGTCTATGATTTCATTTATTGTGTGAAGTAGGGATCCAATTTTATTTTTTCCCCATTGAAGTGTCTTGGCATCCTTGCTGAAAACCAATTGACTGTAAATGTATGAATTTATTTCTGGACTATCAATTATATTCCATTACTCTATATCTCTCCCCTTATGCCAGTACCACATAGTCTTGATTACTCTTTGTTATAAGTCTTAAAGTTGGGAAGCACAAACCCTACAACTTTTTCTTATTTTTCAAGGTTGTTTTGGCTATTCTGGGTAGCTTGAACTTTCATGTGCATTTTAGGATCAGCTTGTCACTTTCTGCAAAGAAGCCAACAGGTCCTAGAAGATAACATAGGAGAAAACCTACATGACCTTGGGTATGGTAATGACTTTCTAAGTACAACACCAAAGGCATGAAATAAATAATTGGTAAACTGGACTTCATTAAAACTAAAAACTTCTGCTTTGTGAAAAACAGTGTTAAGAGAATGAGAAGACAAGCACAAACTGGGAGAAAATATTCGCAAAAGACACATCTGCTAAACGACTGTCACCCAAAATATGCAAAGAACTCTTAAAAGTCAACAATAAACAAAAATAACTCAATTAAAAAATGAGCCACAAACCTTAACAGACACCTTACCAAAGAAGATACACAGATGACAAATAAGCATAGGAAAGGATGCTCCACTTCCTTTCTATGTCATCAGGGAAACACAAATTAAAACAACAGTGAAATATCACTATTCATCCATTAGAGTGGCCATAATATGAAATATTGACAACACCAAATGCTGGCAAATATGTGGAGCAATAGGAACTCTAAATCATTGCTGGTGTGAATGCAAAATGGTACAGCCATTTTGGAAGACAGTTTGGCAGTTTCTTACAAACTAAACATACTCCTATCATTTAATCCAGAAATTGCATTCTTGGTATGTACCCAAAGGACTTGAAAACTTACATCTATACAAAAATTTGCACATGGATGTTTATAGCAGCTTTTTAATAATTGCCAAAACCTGGAAGCAACCAAAAATATCCTTCAGTAGATGAACAGATAAATAAACTGCAGTGCATTTAGACAGAGCAATATTATTCAGTGCTAAAAAGAAATGAGCTGTCAAGCCATGAAAAGACTTGGAGGAAGGAAGTGCAAGTAGCCAATCTGAAAAGGTTACATACTGTATGTTCCCATTCCATATGACATTCTGGAAAAGGCAAAACGATGGAGACAATAAAAAGCTCAGTGGTAGGGGGTACAGGTGGGAAGGCAGACATAGGTAGAGAAGAGAGGATTTTTAGGGCAGAAGAAATACTCTATGATATAATAATAAATACATATTATTATCCATTTGTCCAAACCATAGGATGTACAATACCAAGACTTCACTATCATGTAAACTATGGATTTTGAGTGATTATAATGTGTCATTGTAGGTTCATCAGTTGTAACAAATGTACTACTCTGGTGAGGGCTGTTGAAAGTGGGGGAGGCTATGTCTGTGCGGGGCAGGGAATGTATGGAAAATCTATGTACCTTCCCCTCAATTTTGCTGTGAACCTAAAACTGCTCTGAAAGAGTTGTTGTAAAAAAAGAAGAAGAAGAAGAAGAAGAAGAAGAAGAAGAAGAAGAAGAAGAA